>NC_135867.1:7262691-7297691 GCF_031162955.1 Sander vitreus
TGTTAGGGCCATCACAAGGGTCATTGCTGACGGGTGGCGCTTTGGTCGGGTCATTCAGTCAGCTGAATCTCTGAGAATTAATGGGAAGCAGGAAGTCTGGAGAGCAGAGGGGAGGTAAATGTCAGATATGTGCTTTTCATTAGTCTGAATACCGCTATAGAGCTGTACAGAGCTGCATAGAAATGCAATTTTTTATATCTTCTTAGGGACTCAATTTATGTTAAAGACACAACATAATACAAATGTCACATTGTTAAATAATATGTTGTGTCATAATATACAATTATCTAGCAATACATTTAAAAAGAATCTAAGGAAGATACAGCCTGGAAAGGAAACTCTTTCAACATGACAATGTCTCCGTACCCAAAGCCAGCTCCATAAAGAAATAGTTGTACCTGTTTGGTGTGGAAGAACTTGACTGGCATGCACAGAGCCCTGAGCTCAACCCCATCCAACACCTTTGGGATGAAGTGGAACCGACTGGGAGCCAGACCTTATTGCCACAATCAGTGTGGCTGAATGGGAGCAAATCCCTGCAGCTAGGTTTAAACGTCTTGGGCAGAACCTGAAACCAGAGGAGTGGAGGCTGCTATAGCAGCAGATTAATACACATGGTTTGGTCACATATGGGTGTAATGTTTGGGTGTTCACATACTTTTTTTTTTTTTTTTACATTTAGTGTAAAAAAAGGAGAAGGCAGAACTTCCTGTTTCAACTAGAAATATGTTGCATTAAGAATTGGTCTGATTTTTTATACATTCATTCATTATACATCTTGATACAGATTTGTGCCCACAGTGTCTGCATTATTCAGGTGAGACAACACGGTTGCCAATGTTCTGCACTGTTGCTTGCAGGGTCTAGAGGAGGTTTAAGAGACTTTGTTGCCCTGGATTCAGCAGAGCAGGGTGGGGGAGTGGAGTTGTTGGTGGTGTCACGGTGTCTTTTTTTTTTTTTCTCTGTTTGCTGGGCGGCCTTTCTCAGGCTGGCCTGCCCCCGGGCTTTAGCGCTATTTATAGAGACGCAGCACCATTTATATGGTGGAAGGCAGAGCAGAGCTGGCTGATTCTCTTTTTTACAATACCAAAATTTGACCCTGGACACCATTACTACTAACATTTTAAACTTGCCTACTACAAATATCATATCGCAGTGAACAAGAGCAAGCATGTGTGTAGAGCCCGCCTAAGACAGAGTGTCTATACTGAGCTGTTGAATTGACCTTGATTTCTCTATAAAGAGTCTCATCTTCTTCACCGCCTTTTAAAAAGGATTCAGACCTGGACTGTATGCAAAAAAAAAAAAAAAAACTAAAACGTGTCATCTTGTCACCAGTGTGTACAGTGAATGCAATGAAGGTGATGGAGAAACAAATCACAGCTAGCCTCACAGAAATGTGGGTTGGATTCTATTAGTATAATTCATCTGCTGGACTTGTTTGCCTTATTTTTTTTAAGTTATATTATGAGATAAATAGGAGCGGAGTGGTTCAGTATTTGTCATATCTGTACACAAAATAATTCCCTGTTGGACTAGTTTTATCAACCAGTTTAGGTGGAACTGGTCGTTCAAGTCGTGATGGACTATCTGTTACAAGATGCACTGCTGCGGTACACGGATAAGAGGCAGACTGCAGCTCTGTCTATTACAGGCCTCCGCCTACTTATTTTTCACTACAACAGTCTACCATTGACACCATCTGGAGGTGACATTGAAGATAATAAAATGTCTGCCTCAAAAAAATACTATGTTTGTAATATTATGTAAAAATCATTTAAAGTCTTACTAACTGACTGTCAGATATAAACTCCACACAAAACCAACTTCATGTTTTTATCAATTTCAATTTCAATAAGATATAAAATAGATAATCCCAAATAGATAATTCCTGTGCTACAATCACAAAGATAAAAAGAAAGCTGGAACAACGAATGGATGTACAAATGAAAACCAATGAAATGCATATAATAAATACATACTGGAAATATCATCGATGGATCTGTCACTTTGTTTTACTATTTATTGATTCATTGTTTAGAGTCTAAACTTTAGACTATAAACTGTCAAAACATTGTGAAAATAGCGCATTATGATTTTGAGGTGTCGTCTTTAAATTGCAAATTGCAATTTTTGTCAGATTAAATATCCATAACACAAAGATATTCAATTTACAAAGATAAGATAGAAAGAGAAAAGCAGCATATCTTCACATTTGAAAACCTGGAGCCAGCAAATGTTTGGAATTTGAGCTTGAGAAATAACAGAATGGTTAGCGTTTTGTTGTTGATAGGGTTAACGACTATTTGAATTGTTGAAAAAGTCTGAGATGGGGAAAGTCTGGAAAGGCACTGACACATGAGACTGTTGGAAAACTGAAGATGTGGCAAAGCTCAAGCTGCCAGCTTGTGACACTGTAGCAGGCAAAGCCACATGCAGTGTGTGTTTTGGTTGTGGTTTTGCCATTTTGCCCATGGAAACCCTAAATTTGATTTGGTTTGGAGTTTACGGCCAGTCTAACCTGAATAGATGGTTGGCTTGTTTGGACAAAAGCTGTTGACAGGCATGTAAGTGGCAGCTGATTGTGAATAATACACATCCAGATTGTCTGTCTCTTTAACTGGTCCGTCAATCACCAACATGACAAGAAAAGCAGAAGGTCGGTTGAAATATTGAGATGCAGAAGAGAGACTGAAGAAGGTGGTGGTAGAGATGGGGAAAAAAAAACCAAAAAACACTGTTTACACACACACACACACACACACACACACACACACACACACACACACACACACACACACAGGTCCAAACACAGAGTTCCTTGCAACAGCTTGGCTGGCCCAGTAGCCATCTGTGTTGATTATACATTGAAGTAACAGTTTAACTCTGTCTGTCTTAATGTGCTAATCTGTCATACTTGTATGTTTCCTGGTGATTCTGGCAACATGTTAGCTCTCCAGTTGTCCTGTTTATTCCAAACAAACCTGAAACACATCATTTCCTAGAGTTTTCATATGAGGGAGCTACCAGACCATGAGTTTTTCAAGGTTCAAGGTAGAATGTATTGTTTTCTTAGTACACAGGTGTAATGAAATTGTGTTCTTAAAAAAACCTTGGGGAGTTGAAGTTGCAAAATGATATTTAATAAATATAAAATTACAAAAAAAAAGTATTTCAAATGTTTGTTCAAATAAAGTGTGCACTAAAAAACTATTTAAAACTAGAATGGCACTCAGAGAGCAGAGACCTCCGCCAATGCCCATGGTGCATTCACGTGCTCCAAGGATGGTTCCATTTCCCGATGTGTTCATGAGCTTTAAGTTGTAATGCGGAAACAACATTGACGCTACAAAGAAGATGTGTAGTATCGCTTATTTCTCAAGATGTATTAAGAGAACTGGATACAGCGTAGGCGCGAAGCCCCGTTCATTCCAATGAGAGTGCTCAAAAGCGCATAAAGCAGTCATGGAGCTTGAAAATACCCAGATCTTTCACAGTCATGGAGCTCGATCTTCTGCGTTGACTGGCCCATGACGTCATGATGGACATGCGCACTAGCAACAGTTTGTTTGTGTTGTCGTAGCAGCACTGCACGTTCTTGAGCTTCTCTCTCGTGTCTTTTACAAGTATATACGTCGTTCTCTTAACTCATAAACTTACCGTTTCATTTTTTTCCCACTAACGTTAAACATTGTGTTTTCGTTGTTCCTGATCGTTTACATGCTTATCTAAATAAATGATGGATGTATTTAGAGAACCAAGGAGATGTAGTCATTATGTAGTGGTTTAGGGTTGGCGCTGTTCCTGGGGGCTTGGTCTAAACAACCAGATCAAGTGAGCCACGAAATATGATTGGGAACTCATTTTTCAGATTATTCTGACACAACATGAATGCAGCACAAAGGCTTATTATGTTAACGAAATAGAAAAATATTTGTGAATCGGCTATATGAGACGGATCCGCTCCAAAATATAATGGGTTCTTCCCTGGCCCGTGCTACACCCTTGCAACAAGTTTAATGAAAATTGGGCAAGTAGTTTTTCCGTAATCGTGCTGACGGACAGAAAAACAAACAAACATTACAAAACAAAACATTACCTGCTTGGCGGGGGTAACAAAAAATTCAGCAAAACAAAAAGGATGAAATATGTCATTTGGAACAATTTCTAACCGGAAGTGGAATGTCGTGGATATAGAGTAGTGTTTTTCTGACTTTGAAGGCTTCATTTTTGTTATGGAAAGTCTTGTCCGTTTCTTTACTCTTGTTCTTGTTTCCCTTCTTCCTCCTCTCTGTTGGGTCCATAAACTGTATGTAAGGTTGGGTCACGGTTTCTCATTGTCTGGTCCTCGTTGCTCCATCCCAGCATCAGCATCATTACTGCTAACTGGCTCTTCATGGAGGGAGAGATTAGATTAAATTGACCAGCTGGTTCAATCATCGTTTTCTGGCAATTTTATTGACTTGTTGGCTGTTAGTCATTAACTGACTGCCTTGTTCAGCCGTTTGATTAGCAGACTTGTTAAATGACTATCAGTTAGCTCTTTGGCGTGTTCTACTAGTACAGTGTCTGACTGAGTTCCTAGTTTACTGGCTGACTGTGTGAAAGTGCACTTTTACACAGACATTCCATGCATGACGAGGGATAAGGAGCACATATTCAGCAGGTGTTTGACCCTTAACACCAGACTGTTGGTCAAAGTATTTACCTGTGACTAGTCTTGCATTGTCCACACAGCATTCCGGGATGAGGAAAAAACATGCTCTGGTTTATTGGCATTTCCTTAAACCAATCACAATCGTCTTGGGCGGCGCTAAGCCTCAGACACAATGACGGTGCTGCTGCAAAACAGCCTCAGGAAGGAACTTGTTTTGGTGGAACATGTGCACGTTCAAAAGTTGTTTTAGTCATGCAAAACAGAAAACTCAGATTGGCAGATTAGCTAGCTGTCTGGATTTACCCTGCAGAGATATGAGGAGCAGTTAACCCTAGTCCTCATGAATCGACCTGAGTTTAAAATGCCAACACAAAGAAAGCAGAAGGTGACGGAGGAATTTCCAGCGGCACCTGAACAATCCCGGAAGTGGAACGTCATCGATATAGACCAAACTGTGACTAACAGTGAGCTCACACAAGACCCACGGCCCACAACTGTTGTTGTGTTTTTACACTGAAGATTCATCGAGGTGGATTTCTTTCTATTTTTATTTGCTACGGGCTTTGAGATTGAGATTTGTGACCTCATGACAAGGGAGGTGATGTCCGTGCTGCTAACAATAATGAAAATGTTTAGTTTTTCTTTCTGTGGACACAGTCAACTCTTTTCATAGGCACTGTTTTTACAGTGTCAAACTGGTGTGTTTGTTTATGAAAGTGGTATAAGTTGATTGGTGGTGAGCCTGTTTGCTAGCTTACTAACTGCTCCACAGCTAGCTGACAAGCTTAATGCAGTGTCTCAAATCGCGCACTTCTGTACTTACTAGGGCTGTCAAACGATTACATTTTCTTAATCGCGATTAATCGTTGAATTTCTATAGTTAATCGCGATTAATCGCATGTTTTATTATTATTATTATTTTGCATTTCAGAACTGTTTTTAAGTACATATTAACAATGGAAAGCCATTCTTACCAGTGTATCTTGATTGGGAATCAAATGAATGCAAAGAAAATGACTTTATGAACTTGATTTTAAGATTTGTATTTGTTTATTATATTTTATTTATTTAATCTAGTCACACATTTGAATTTAACAACAACTTTGAATGCACCACGAGGCTGTAAATTACCATTGAACGCACCGTCTGTGTTTTTCCGACAACAGCAGCTGCAGATTGTTACATCCCGGTGTCGGAATCCTCTACAGTGAAATACAGTCAAACTTTACACCATTTAGCATTAGCTGTCAGCATTGTAACCATGTTTAATCCAGCTACTAGCTAGTGGTAGGCTAACGTTAGCTGCTGTCGAGTATAGTGTTAACTAGCGTCACGTGCAGCAATGTTTCTGTTGCCTGTAACGTCTGTTTCAGAGCATCAGAGAGAAGTGCAGACATATCAGTGGCACCAGAATGAGGCACCGAAATCCGTGTTGCTATTCCTGCAGCAGCAGGATGTGTTACGAGGAAGTACGGCAAAATAGTAGCCTGTTAGGCACGACGCAAAGCCGAGTGAAGTGAAAATAAATTAATAAATGGCGGCATGTGATTAATACGATTTAAAAAAAAAAAAAAAAAAAAAGATTAACGCATTATGCTCAGTGCGTTCACACTGACAAAGTGTGGCCAACTGCAGTGCACTACGAGTACCCGGATGCTGCAGTCAGAGTGGTCAAAATGTTGGGTGTGGAACGCTGGACACTAATCGCACTCAACAGTCGTCATCTTTACTACGGAGTGGAAGCTACGGGGCCACCAACGTATTTTCAAACTTGTGAATGTGGCGAGCGAGGAAGCTGCAGTGTTAACTATTGAAACCTACAAATGTAATTTATACATGTTTTTTTGGGGGGGATAACTACCACAATATTGCCGTCCGTTAGTGAGGTGAGCCCAGTGGATGACAATAGGTGGCGATAGTGCCTCGCCCGGCTGCAATTTATGATTAAACAGTAGAAGAAGAAGAAGAGTAATTTGGGGTTAGTGCATAATGGCTGTGCGCGATTTGAGACAACACTATCCTGTTGAAATGTAAGCACTACACACGTGAGTACATAGTGTATACAGCGCACTACTATGTAAGTGTACTCCTGGAAGTATCTAGATTGAGACACCCTGTAAGTGTTTATCATTACTGTTGGCAAGCTGGTTTGCAGGGTGGTGGCCTGTTTCAGCACTGTTAATGTAGCCCGTGGCTGCGGTTTGTAGAGTTGACGCCCTGAGTCTTGTGGATGAAACAATAGCAGCTCTAAAACTAGGAACAAAGTTTATCTGAAGGTCATAAAGCTGCTGGCAGTTTGTCATATGAGCTGCTGCTGCTTCAGAAAGCACAGCTTTGTTACGACTGTGGTTTATAATAGCTCATGTCTCTTCCCTTTCTGTCCCGTCCATGTTCTCTGGCATTTCTTCTTCTCCTGGCTTCCCCTTCATCAGTCCCCTGCTTGCCATCCATTCACAGTAGGAGATAAATATAGATTTCAGTCATGACAATGGTTTCTCTGCTACACCAAATGCAGTATGTGAAAGCCATACACCCATATGCATCCAGCCCTGTTCATGAGCTCTGAGCCAAGTATGTCTAGGTACCGATACCAATACTGTGACTTTTATACCGGTTCCTAAACAATACGGGCAATTAGGGCACAAATCTTTTTATTGATTTTTCAGCTCCTACTACGTGAGCCCGTCTCTGTGTAACGTAGAGTTTTTCCTGCGTTGCTCTACGACGTGTAACGTTAGACAGCCAATCACAAACATTATTAGATCTTGGTAGAAGCATGCTGCATGCTTATTATTAAGCGACTTTGAGTTCAAGCGACTTTGAGTCCATGAAAAGCGCTATACAAATTCAATGTATTATTATTATTATTATTATTATTATTATTATTGGCTCACTGACGCTGATGAGATTAACTCCTAAAGTATTGAAATTGGGTATTGAATGACGAGGCATTTTTCGATACTTGATACTTTAGAGGCAATTCGGTCGGTGCCTAAAAAGTATTGAATTCGATACCCAGCCCTACGTATGTCTTTGAGTTAATTTTTCTTTTGGGGGTTTTTCATCCACAGAACCTCCACAACATGATGACGGCCACCGTGCCCAAATGTTGCTGTTGAGTATTATTCCAACAGGTTCTGTTGGAGGCTTGCAGTTTTAGCAACAGTGGTAATTCTACCCATTGAAACACAAGAAGGAAAGAAACCTCAACGTGATCTCATGGGAAGGCGTATAAACTAAGACATTTTGCGTGTCATGGCTACACATTTTAAGCTTTTCACGTGTCATATAACGTCGCCCGATTTCATATCCAACTCGTCAGTTATAAACACGTGGTTAAAGTTGTACATTCAACCAAAACAACTTAGTTACATTTAGGAAAAGAATAAGATCAAGGTTGGGGTTAAAATAAGTATGTTTGTGACGTTAGTAAGTAACGTATGTAGGTTTAGGAGTCAATGTAAAAACCTCATAGCCTCAACATATCCTCATCCTCAACGGTTTATATGATAAAGGTGTGCACAATTTTTCGTGCTTTTGCTTTCGCACAGGACACGAATGGCGGGCTCCTGGGTGAAAGTCCTGTGTTTGTTTGACCCATCCATTCACCCCGAACTTTATTTAAAAGATTCTTTTTTTGGCTTTTATTGCCTTTATTTATAGGACAGATTAAGACAGGGAAATGGGAGGGAGAGGAGGAATGACATGCAGCAAAGGGCTGCAGGTCGGAACCGAACCTGCGGCCGCTGTGACAAGGACTGAGCCTCTGTACATGGGGCACGCGCTCAACCAGGTGAGCTAACCAGCAACCGCTTACATGGGAACTTTTTACTTTGTCATAAAATAAGTCAGTAGAGACTAAATGCCGTGTAATGACACGCGATAGGTAAAAAATGCGTTGTGATAACCCCTGATAATACCTGTATCATTGAGCGTGAATTCCACTGTGGTAGTTTGAAAGCACCCTAACTTTCCCCACAATGAGCTGCTCTATTCATAAATGGGCAATCGGACATTACACCTCCTTTGTACTATGGAAAACAGGGTTAAGTCTGTTTAATGTCTGGTCCAACTGATTTGGTCATTTGGGTTCTCATACAGCTCCGGGTATTGTCTATAATTTCAGGGTTGCAGTGCATGTGTGAAAGGGGCTATATGTCATTTGGGGGCACCTGCAGAAAAGACTCATGCTGTTGTTCTTTTTTTTCTTCATTGTACTTAGGGTGGTTTTCAGTCAGAGCACCTCGTAAGATTACTTTAATTACCTGAAGCTTATTGCTCCAGCTGTTACGACATGCTGTAAAGAACAACGCACGTTCACATGCAACCCACACAATCATTATCACACATAGCTGCTGCTACATCAACCAATAACACAGATATTTAATCATGTTCAGACACCTGCTGACCGACCTTTAATTCTGAGCGTCTTGTTTGTGTTTGTGGTGCTTTTAGTTTTTGGACCACGCTCTTGAAAAGTTGAAAGTAGAATAGATTTAGGGATCAGAACTGGAAGTCTGGAATAAAAAAAAAGGAGAGCTATGTTTATGTAAGAAGTTATAACTCAACAGCCAGAATTTTAGAGGTCTTTACTCTTAGTAGCAAAGGGAAAAGAAAAGGAGAAGCTTTGGTACTGGATGTTCAATGGCGAGGAAGTGTGTGTGTGTGTGTGTTTGTGTGTGTGTGTGTGAGCATTCATTATTGGAGGGTTGAGTGTAGCTGAATGTGTGCTTCTGGTGAGAATGTGTGACTGTGAATTATGTGAATGAGTGTTATGGGAGGGTGGTGAGGGGTGGGGTCTGTCGAGTGTGTGTGTGTGTGTGTGTGTGCGCGCATGCAATTGTGCACAGACATTCTTCTCAGTGGGCTCCTGTGAATGTTTGCTGCATGCCAGTGTGCATGCCCGTGTTAATGCGCTTGTGTGTGTGTGTTTTTCTTGTGTGTGTGTGCTTGTGTGAGGATATTGGCCGTGTCACCTCAGATTAGGCCCTGATGCGGTGGTGGTGGCGGTAGAGGGTGACCCCCTAACAACCACGCCACAGTCATTAACGGGGAGAAAGAATCCTATCTCCATGGCAACCGCGGCTGCGCTGCCAAAACCGGCCACAATGAAAAGAAAAGGGGATGTGGGAGGGGGAAACAGGGGGGGATGAAGGAGGAGGAGGAAGGTGGGGAAGGGGGGTTTGGGTGGTGGCTGACGTGGGGAGGGTGTATCTGAAGTGATGTGTGTATTGTGACAGATAGAGGTTATTGGAATGATAGAGAGACAGACAGAGAATAGTGATGATGAAAGTGAGCGAGGGAGATGATCAGATAATCAGGTCAGACACACACACACACACACACACACACATACACACACACACACACAGGCAGCATTTCTTGGTGACGCCACTTTGAATTTTTGAACTGGAAGAGGAAACGGGGTCAAAGGTGATGGAGGTTATAGAAGATGGAAGGATAATGGCACAAGCAAAAACAAAAGCCTTTTTTTCAGAGCGACTTTGAAAATGTGTAATACTGTTATTCTACTAACTAAATACATGTTACTTCATTGGGAACTATTTGGGCAATTTTGTATGTTGGATCACTTAAATGGCAGTCACAGTCGATTTACTGTGTTGCATGGTGATGTCATATTTTTGACCCACTGAACTCCAGGAATCTTCCTCTCCAACGTTACTGTCAACAAAAGATTCCCAAGACAGAAAGGCAAACAAGAACTCTGGGTGGTACGTTTTATTCTTTGACCCACTCATGACAACATTTGTTGAGAATGAGGGGCCATCCACATGGAGACGCTTTTTGATGCAAACGCACATGTTTTGCATCGTTTGGGCCTATCGTCCAAACGAATCCTGTAAACGCACTGCCTGAAAACGCACTTTTTTGAAACCTGGTCCCAGGGGGAAAAAATTCGAAAACGGCTCCCTTTTGGCTTCGTTTGGACGGTGAAGCCGAATACGTGCGTATCGATGATGTCATCGCCACACCCCTCAACCGCTAACGTTATGTAGCTAACATTAAACATCGCTAAAGTAACTGCCGCTCCAGCAGCGACATAACGTTAACGTTGGCTGCTATGGTTAGCTGTTTATAAAGTGGAAGTAGACAACGTATCAACTAGCTAGCTAATCTGTCTGCTTATCAACTCCTTGAACGGATTATAGTAACTTTTAGCACGGCTCATTGTAGAAATGCTACCGCAAGAAAAACGTGTAGATTATCAAAAAGACATTGGATCATTGATGTTTGTTTGACTGCTGATGTTAGCTAGCAGCGTTAGCGCGCTAACATTAGCTCTTCTAGCTAGCGCGCTGCAGTCATGTCCGATGGCAGACAGAATTGCAAAATAAAAAGCAATCCAACAGCACATTATACAATGTAAACAAAGACACGTTTTCTTGCGGCGGCCTTTATAAAATGAGCAGTGGTGAAAGTTATAGTCTATCATGTTATGATCAAGAGTGACTGGAGACTATGCTCTTCTTCTCTGTTTTTGGTGAATTTCGGTAGCAGAAACAGCGCCACCTATAGGCCTGGAATATGAAGTAGCGTGTTGAGTCTTTTACAAATGGATCCGTTTGGGCGCACATTTTTTTTACACGGTTCCAGGGAAGACGGGGAAAAAAAAGATTGTTTTGGTACGTGTGGACGTGGCCTGAGAAAAGTGAAAGTTAGATTTTTTGTTTGTTTTCAAGCCAATAGTCTAAATTTCTATCGCTGCAGGAGAAACACAGTAGGCTGCATTTACATCTACTCTAAGGTATCTGCCAGGCAAGCAGTGACCACCTGAGTGTTGAGAAAAGATAAAGAAGAAGAATTCCTGGATGTGTATTTGTGTGAGATTTGTGTCCAATAAAATGCTTTCTTGACAAGTGAACGTGATATGAGTGATCTACAGAGCCTATCTATTGTCTAAAAGTGTGCGCTGTTATTCCCATGATTCATAGAGTCAAAACTATAAAGATAAGTTTTTGCAAAGTTCTTCTTTGCCCCGCCATAAGGAACAGGTATAAACACTTTAGCCTTTAGACATTGGACTACATATTGTACAGCTGAAGCATACTGAGGCTATACCCAATTCTATTAGACAGAATAGACCTGGTATAATTTAGACCCAGCCTGACTCCAATTCCAGGTTGCGTCTCAGATAATAGGAACCCAGGGGACCCGCGAGGACCTTTACTGTGACCCCTGGTTGTTCTGGGACGTGAACCATGATGTTTGTTGAATGTTGTTACTGTTTCGTTTTTTTTTTTTTGATAATGTCTGCTTAGACGCCTGACAGACTATAAAGTAAATCCTGTAAAGTGGGTGTGTCAGACTCACTCATGTTTGAGGTTAATTGTGGTCTACAAGCGCTTTGAATTCAGTGTGAGCTTTAAAGAAGTGCTCTGACCACAACTTTGTGGTTTGTGCATGTGTGTTTGTGAATTTACGTGTATGTAAGGGTAATATGTATTTAACTTAGTGCAGAGTACACTAACAAGTTCTAGTGTGTGTGTGTGTGTGTGTTTGTGTGAATTAGAGGGTGTATAGGGAAGTAGTGCTTTGCGTCAACAGGGTGTGGTTTGATAACAGCCAGGCAGCTTCTCCCTCTCTCTTTCTAGCTCTCTCACTAGCTTTCTTGCTCTCTGTCGGCCAAATGGAGACACACCCAGTTCTTCTCTGCACTTCTCTGCATATAGTATACAGTCTTTGTGTTTTTGTTTTTGGACTAACATTTTAAGGAATCTCAAGACAGTAGTATGTCAGTGCTTTTGAACTTGTAAACATATCATAGAAAAGGTCTGAAGTACAAACACTCCAGAGAGCAACTACAGAGATGGGTCACATTTGGCTGGTTGCCAACAAGCAGCATCTGTCGGCCATAAAAGAGCCAATCAGCAGCAACATGAGTCAACTAACAGAGCCACAGGAGTGGCCAAATAATCCTAGCCTAAGCAGCAAAAGCAAAAAAAAAGGGTGTCAACATGGAGACAGCCTGGAAAATCACGGTAACATCTGGCAAACAGACAAACTGCATCAACAAAGAGCAGCAGCGGTTACAAGCTGCAACTAAACAACAGGGACAAAAAAGAAACATGCATTAATAAACTTTAATTAAAGGCCTAAGTGGCCATGTGTAATATTATAAGGGTCACTTACAGTGAGATGTGTACAAAGAATAATCACCAGTGTGCAGCTTTGCAGCTTTGTCTGCAGTGCCCTGCTACGTCCTGCTACATCCTGCTACGTCTTGCTACGCCCTGCTACGTCCTGCAGTGCCCTGCTACGTCCTGCTATGCCCTGCAGTGCCCTGCTAAGCCCTGCAGTGCCCTGCTACGTCCTGCTATGCCCTGCAATGCCCTGCTACGCCATGAACTTCTATAATTACTATCTCTAGCCATAGTTCCATTATCTTTATTGTTACGTTAATTCCCACTGTTCATCTTATCCCCAACCGGCACCGTCAGACAACCACCCACCAAAGGAAGTTTTCCTCACCACTCAAGGTTTCTGCCTAAAAGGAAGTTTTTCCTCACCACTGTCACACTAATGGCGTTTTTCCATTACATGGTACCTGCTCGACTCTACTTTACTCGGCTCGACTCGGCCGCGGTGCCCCGTCCCCTGCAGATTTAATACCGCCTCATGCCTGAGGCGAGCGTGGCAGTTTCCTGCAGCGTCGCTATGACGTGGTCATAGTGACGCTGCAGGAAACTGCCGTGACCTAACGCGACGCAGACACAGAATGTCGAAGGTGTGTTGTTTTTGACTCTCGGCATGTGGCTGTTGCCACAGCCAGAAGACAAATTTTGTTTCAAAAGAAGCTGGAGGCAGCAAAAAAAACACCGCTGGCTAAACTATTTCAAAATGCCGGTTTTGTTCAGGACACCCCCGTCTGTCGCTAGCTGGTCGCTAGCAATGATGACGCAGTGATTAGTGATGATTCTCTCTGACCAATCAGTAGTCTGCAGGTTTTCACGTCACCTTTTGGTATCGGCTTAGCTCGCTTGGTACCTGTTGGCAGGTACCAGGGACTTTTTTTCCTAATGGAAAATCAAAAAAGGCGAGTAGAGTCGAGGCGAGTCGAGCAGGTACCACGTAATGGAAAAACGCCATAAATACTTGCTCTTGGGGGAATTATTGGAATTTTTGGGTCTTTGTAAATTATAGTGTGGTCTAGACCTACTCTATCTGTAAAGTGTCTTGAGATAACTCTTGTTATGATTTGATACTATAAAAACAATTTAATTGAATTACAGACTCTTCACCCTCATTTGGCTCATTGTTTTGGTTTTACTGCACACCTACTGCATGGTCTCGTACTCTCATCAACCTCGTTTCCAGCTGTTTTAAGAGAAAAGGCTCTGAAAGTCTCACTGTCCACTGCCCAGAACCTAACAGCCAGACTTAGTTAGCAACTAACTGGTGAACACAATGGAACGTCTGGCAGCTAAAGAACCGGATATTTTCCCTCATGAATATTTGACTTGGATTCATCAGGTGGACGGAAACACGACTCCATCTGAATGCTAATTTAGCTCTGTGTCTGCTGGATGTGCAAAGAGGCAATGCTTTGGTATCATGTTCACCAACACAACTTTACAAAGCTTCAAATAACGTGATAATAAATAATGTGTCCCTGGTGTGTCATTAATGTGATCAATTTTTTGATTCAAGTTTTTTTAATGAAAATAATTCACATTATTTGTATAGTTTACACATAAAATATAGCTCACAGTGCTTGACTCCCTGCAGTGTTTTTTCTTGTGGACGTCAGAGAAATGCCAGAAGAGGTTTGGTGCAGGAAAGTTGGCTGTCGGCTCGGTGGATGCTGCCGTGTAATTGGTACGTTACGCAGCTACTCTCAGATAGGCATCTGATGGTTTATTTGGGTGGCTGCAGCAAAGGAGCAGTTTACTGATGTTATCATAATGGAAGGCGGTGGATTAATAAAGTCAGTGGTAATATAATGTCATACAATGATGGTCAATATAGTTTTCGTACAAATACAGTTGCTTAAGGCAATTCAGTATACTTTGATAAAAGACAGTGTTATATTCATTGTGTTTGTAAATGTATGAGTTGTACATTTAATTTTAGGACCTCAATACTTTTTGACTACTAACCCAAAGTTGGCTGGTAGGATGACATCCAATCCTCTCCAGACAGATGGGCATTTATGCTTTGCCGCATCCCAGACAGCTCCTGCTCCAGCATGTCAAACCCGGTTTGCTGGAGCTGCCGGAACGGGTGGTCCTCCGGTCTGACGATGCTGCTGCATGTAGTGGGTCTGGTTCCTCTGCACCTTGGTGGTTGTGCTGCTCCCTCCTCAGCTGGCCCGTGCGCACTGCTCCCGAGGCCAGGGTCTTCTTCCTGCGAAGCTGCGTTACATTGTTTTGATTTATTGTACAGCTGTGTTACATTTATTTCATGTCAATAATGATTAAAAAGATTTTCATGACAAATCTCTATGTATGTGAACTAGATGTATAAGCCGATTTCCAAGCCTCCAAATCCCTGCGTCAGGTCCTGAGTAATGGGCAGATCCACCTCCATTTGTACTGCGTGTCCGTTTGTTGCCAGCAAGCATGGACTTCCCCCGTCTTCTGACATCATTGTAGCGCTTGCGGCACTGGTGCGATGTCCTGGGGATGCCAGCCGTGGAAGCAATTGTGGCAATTTCTTCCCACACCTGTTTAACGGAAGCTAATTTGGGTGGGTTTCTCCCATCTCCATACAATGTCACTTCTCTGTCTTTTTTTACGGCCCTGACGAGAACGTCGGTCTCCTCGGCTATAAACCGCTCCTGGTGTGCGCCTGGCAAATCCACCATCATAATAGCAATCGGCCATGGAACAAGCGTGCCTGCTCTTAAAGTGAATGTGAGATGACGCTCTGATTGGTTTATTGCACGTTACGCCCAAACCACACTTAGCTACTTCAGACCAACCCATTTTAGATTCGCGTCGGGTGCAAGAGTCATTTATCCCGCCGGTATAATAGCAACAGCGCCCGAGATCCGCCCACAAAGCTACTTGCGATTCACGTTTGATACTTGAGTTTCAGATCGTTAAAATAGGGCCCAAAATGTTTTTTGTGGGTTGAAGCAGTCTGTATTTGTTTTTGGCAACATGAGTGAATCAAATTTAATATCTACTCACAAAGACAAACTTCATTCCAATTCCTCCATCTCTCATCTTTCTCTCCATCTCACTACTCCAACTTTTCTTCTGCTTCCTCCCCTTTCTCTTTCTCTCTATCTCTCTTTGCATGTCATTTTTTTCATGTTCTCTGCAAGAATATTCTGCATCAGCCAATGAATGACCAATGAATTGTTGACTCGTCTCTCCTGTTGTTGTCAGGCAGTCGTCAGCTGTTGTTTTGACTTTCTTTGCACTTCAATTCAACTCTGTTAGATAAGGTGTGTGTGTGTGTGTGTGTGTGAACCGTTTTATCGCAATCCTTTTTTTTTTTGTGATATACTTGTGACATCGATAGTATGATGCACGTTCAAATTGGACCCCAAACCATAACAGTGCTTTGTGTTTCCTATGCTGTTGTCATGTAAAAACATTGTAACAGCAGTTATGGTGATTTTTATTATTTCAGTTAAGTGGAAAGACAACACTCCTACATTTAGAAATAAAAAGCAGAAATCCATGCTTTTCTTAATTCTGGGAAACTAAACCATTGGACATTCTTTGGACATGTATACAGCGCATTTGGAATATGCGTCACATCTGGGTTTTTACCACAGTTCATGGCCTCTTGCCTGTTTACGTCTCACGATCAGCTCTATGCGTTGCTATGGTTGCTGTACACAAACCAACTAGCCAACAGTGCGGTAAAAATACATGCTTATAAGAAAAGAAGGAGAAACATTACTTTTAAACCTTATGAAGACTTGGATAACTGGGAACGGTGCAAAACTTTAAAAAAAAAAGTTTTGCATATTTTGCACAGCTGCATGTAAACGGGAATCTTAGTGGAATATTCACCTTCATTAGCCGTGTGAACAGCTTTGTCGGAGTATTGCCTTTTTCGTAATAATGGCAAAAAACGGAATATTATGTGCATGTTAACGTAGTCAGTGTAATACTCCCACACAGGCGACATTTTCTTTGACTTTCATTTGTGAACAACCCACACGTTGCCCTCGTCTGTCATGCCAGAGTCGTGTCCAGCCATTGGCCTTTCTGCAACCTAGTAGTCGTCAGCAGCTGCAGCAGGAGCAGCATATGTCAGCTACTGTTGTTTTATTTTTTTATTAAAAAAACAAAATTAGCTCTAGTTTTACTTTAATTTTTATTTTTGGGATCATGTCAGTTAATTGTTTTGAAAATGAGTTTAATTAAATTTAACAATTATTTAATATTTAACATATTTATTGCAAGTGAAAACATCTGAATCACTCTTCTGTACTCTGTACTCCTGATCTTGCCACGATGACAGGTTTTTCAAGATCATCGAGTATCCATGGTGACCAGGGCTCACAGACACTCTGCACATCTTATCAGTTATTCAACAGTCATTATTCAGTGTTTCTCCATGAGCGTCAGAGCAGCTCCAGCTCTGAACATCCTGCAGCATCTCCTGTCCTGAACCCTGTGTACAGCTGCAGGGGAGGCAACTCTAAGGAGGACCCTGGCCCTTTAAGAGGCGGTGGTCGCTCCCCAGCTGAAGGAGGGGTGGAGTGAGTGAAACTGTCAGGGAGTGGTTGGGGACTGGAGATAAGTTTGTCTGCTCTGTCAGTACTGCGAAGAAGAAGTAGACGTGGAGTTTCAGTGCTGTGTGAGTGTTAACTCAGCATGTGATGATGTAATATTACAGCATCATGGCTGTCAAGTTTACTTTCAATATTCATTATTTTTCAGAATGTATTACAAATGAATTCATGTAATTACTGTGTTGTGGTGATGAAGACACAACTGAGAGGACAGTGAAGGATTGTGAGAGGGTTATGAAGAGGAGAGAAAGTGGAATGAGTTAAAGGAGGAGGAAGGTAAGGTCACAGCTGTGTGACAGAGGGTGACAAAGGTTTCCCTCCTTTTACTCCTCTTCCCTCGCAGTGTTGTTTTTCATTTTACACTGACTTGACTACGATGTTTTGCTTTCTCTACCCCTCATCTTCACCTCGTCCTCGTCCACCCCTCTTTTATCTCTTTTTGTTTTCTTTTATCCCCCACTCCTAGCTCCTTTTCACTCTCTTCTCTGACTCAATGCCATACTGGTTCTTCCTCCTCCCCTCTCTTGCAGTCGGTGTTTTGCGCCGTCCTTGGAGGACAATATAGAGGTGGCACTGCTTGGTACAGCGAGCCTCAGGCCACAGCAACATGGCGGGCAGTTGCATGCAACATACCCATATAAAGAGAGAAGCATTCGAGGCTGAGAATTAGTAATGGAAATCACAGTGTTATGGGAGGAATGATTTATCGTCTGACTGTTCGTACACTGTACATCTGTTGAGCAACAACATTTTCAGATAAATTCGTACCGCACCGTGTCAAAAAAAACGCAGCCTCTGATATTTTCATGAAATTTGAAAAATCAAACCATAATTGTCTCTCCGGTACCTGAAGCATCACCTCCAATCGACACAGCCCCTCTAGTAGTTTTAATGTTTTCTGTCTGAATGACAGCTGAGTTATCTCAAGTGATAAAAAACTGCCAGGATAGTAAGCACAGGATGTCCTGTTACACAACCTGAACCTAACCAGCCTCCACCAAACACCCAACTGCCCGTCTCATCTCTGCAACTTATTAACCAAGCCCCACCCTTCCACACGCACGCAAACACACAGCAACATAAAGTAAGGGAGGTCAAAAGGGGGAAGAAAAATGAGAGAGGGAGGGGTGTGTGTGTTCGTGCATGTGTGAATTTGTCTATATAAAGGTAGTGCAGGCCAAAGGCTTCTGACCCTAATCACTGACACACCATATGTATGCGCACACACACACACACACACACACACACACACACACACACACACACACACACACACACACACACACAGACTTTTCCTTCATTTTGCTTCGAAGCCTCCTTCCCTATGAGGGGGTCTTCTTGCTTCTTAGGGTTGAGGCTGTAAGGGGAGGTGTGTGTGTGTGTGTGTGTGTGTGTTTGTTTGTTAGGGACTCCAGTTACAGGAGTTGTGCAATGTTTGGACCCTCAACTGGAAACCAATGGGAACTGACCTCCCTGCCCTCTCCCAACTTCTCTTCTCTTCTCTTCTCTCTGCAATTTAATTTGGTCAGTTTCATTGCAGTTTCTTATACAATTCAGATTCGTTAAAGGTAAAACTATCCAAAACTCTCAGAGTACAGATTATAGACACTGATTACATTGAATTGGTTTGTTTGACCATTCAGCAAAGTATCGCAAATATCAACCATGTTTGATGCATGCATGTCTCACTTACGTAAATCATAGTTGTGGCTCTTCGGAAATATCAGGGCACCGAGCTTCTGACCTGCACTTGAACTAGTCTTGTCTGTAAATGGACGACTGTCCTTAGGTGTTCAGTGTGTTTTTTCTTCTTCCATCTTGGAACATCACCACCAAGGTCTCAACATCCTCAGGAACAGCAAATAATTACATTTTCTAAAGCCACATGACAGACTTGGTTTGGTGAAGGAGCGACTGGGAAACCTTTTTAATGCTAACGCCGCCATTATAGGTCAATCTGTAACCAGTCTGGGCCTCATGTAGCACCTTTACTTCCTTTTCTACTGAAATGTGTCCAAATAACCCTCAAAGTGCCATAAAATCTATAAAGATGCATGACCTCCCACTAGGTTGGAACCTGAACTTGGACTGCTTTTGCATTCGCTACACTGATAAATTATCATTTTATATCTGAATGCTATCAACAGCGTGTCGGGAGGATGTTAGACGCCGCTATGAACTGAGATTGAACCCAAAGCGGCATGAGCAGGCAGTCATTAAGGGGAGAAAAAAACTTTCAGCCTGTCTTTTAATTTCAATTATTTCTCTTCCTCTTCTCTTGCTGATTGTTCTCTTAGTCACATTGAAGCTGCTGCTGTATAGTTTAATAACAATACAATTGAAGGAAACAGTCTAACAGAATATGGACAGAAACTACAAATTTGAGCCAAATGGAGCAAGTTCTTGTAGTTCTTTATCTGCACTTCTCATGAAAAGGACTGATGTGTGTGTGTGTGTGTGTGTGTGTGTGTGTGTGTGTGTGTGTATACTGTATGTGTGTGTTCCTTCAATAGAGTTTATTTGGAAATGCTTTGGGAAAGTGCTGCGTGTGCGTTCATGGGTGTAGGGCATACGTGAACCGTGTACATGTACATATGGGCATGAACAGAGTGCGGCTGACTGGGGCAATCCCCCCCCCCCCGCTCAAAAACACACACACACACACACACACACACACACACACACACACGCACACACGCAGAGGGCCGGGGGTGTTGGAGAGAGGCAGCAGTGACAGAGAGGAGAGCACTGACCCAGATAGTGTCTCTGTCCCACCCTCTCTCTCACGCGCACTGTAGCTCAGCAAGAGTTTTTATTTTCCAGCGAGTCTTTGTGCAATAATGGATTTAAATCAGCTGGTTATGTTTTTGATTATTCTAGAAATGTCTGTCAGAAAATAGTAAAACATATCATTAACAACATCCCAGAGTCTAAGAGTATGTCTGCAGCAAACCTGTTAAAGGAGAATTTCTGCCAATTTTTACATTAATCTTGATCGCTATAAATATGCGTGTACTTTCGATTGAAAAAACCCTGACCCGAATCGGTGCAGGCAACACGGAGTAGCTGCAGCTACGTGTACAAGCTTCCACTGAGCTAAAACGGCAATTGTCAGGGCAGGTTTTAGAGTGCCTTTGTTCAACTCAGACATTGTTTTAATTTACCTACCCTGTCTTAGCCTGTGGTACCTAGCTCACCCTGTTAGCTGCTAGCTGCTATCTCTGCAGGGTAAATTGATACAGCCTAGCTAGACTATCTGTCCAATCTGAGTTTTCTGTTGCACGCCTAAAACAACTTTTGAACGTACACGTTCCACCAAAACAAGTTCCTTCCTGAGGCTATTTTGCAGAGGCGCCGTTGCTCCGTAGGGCGCTTAGCACCGCCCAAGACAATTGTCATTGGTTTAAAGAAATGCCAATAAACCAGAGCACGTTTTTCTTCCATCCTGGAATGCTGTGTGGACTCGCCAGACCCTCCTCCGCAGCGCTGGCTGTCGTTTGACTCTCGAATCAGGTCATAGAAAGGTTTGCTCTTTCCTCCACTCTGCAGTGACAGTGAAAAGGTCCCATCTCTGTCTGTCTGTCTCTGTCTGTCTGTCTGTCTGTCTGTCTGTCCTCTCTCTACCCCCATCCTGACTTCCTGTGGTAGGATCAGAGGCTGACAGGGTCACACCCACCCCACCCTTCTTATTCCTGGAACTCCACAGCGGGACCCCTCCTCCACACACACATGCAACATGCGCATATATGTTCACTCAGTCTATCACTATCTACCCACACACACACACACACACACACACACACACACACACACACACACACACAGCACAGACAGACACAAACACACACACGCACACACTCCTGGCCCCCTCACTGTGCTACTTCCCCTTCAAGTCGGATTTGCAAAAGATTCTCAGTGTTTCCTTAATTCTGTTCGGAGCGGTAGAATGGGTGTGGTTTGTATGCTGAAGCACAGCTACAGAAAGTTCAAACGACTTAAAATTTTAATTCACCATTCAGCAAAGTATCGCAAATATCAACCATGTTTGATGCATGCATGTCTCACTTACGTAAATCATAGTTGTGGCTCTTCGAAATATCAGGGCACCGAGCTTCTGACCTGCACTTGAACTAGTCTTGTCTGTAAATGGGCGACTGCCCTTAGGTGTTCAGTGTGTTTTTCTTCTTCCATCTTGGAACATCACCACCAAGGTCTCAGCATCCTCAGGAACAGCAAATAATTACATTTTCTAAAGCCACATGACAGACTTGGTTTGGTGAAGGAGCGACTGAAACCTTTTTAATGCTAACGCCTCCATTATAGGTCAATCTGTAACCAGTCTGGGCCTCATGTGCGCACCTTTACTTCCTTTCTACTGAAATGTGTCCAAATAACCCTCAAAGTGCCATACAATCTATAAAGATGCATGACCTCCCACTAGGTTGGAACCTGAACTTGGACTGCGTTTGCATTAGCTACACTGATAAATTATCATTTTATATCTGAATGCTATCAACAGCGTGTCGGGAGGATGTTAAACGCCGCTATGAACTGAGATTGAACCCAAGCGGCATGAGCAGCGTCATTAAGAGGGAGAAAAAAACATTCAGCCTGTCTTTAATTTCAATTATTTCTCTTCCTCTTCTCTTGCTGATTGTTCTCTTAGTCACATTGAACCTGCTGCTGTATAGTTTAATAACAATACAATTGAAAACAGTCTAACAGAATATGGACAGAAACTACAAATTTGAGCCAAATGGAGCAAGTTCTTGTAGTTCTTTATCTGCACTTCTCATGAAAAGGACTGATGTGTGTGTGTGTGTGTGTGTGTGTGTGTGTGTGTGTGTGTGTGTGTGTGTGTGTGTGTGTGTGTGTGTGTGTATGTGTGTATATGTGTGTGTATACTGTATGTGTGTGTTCCTTCGATAGAGTTTATTTGGAAATGCTTTGGGAAAGTGCTGCAGTGCGTTCATGGGTGTGGGCATACGTGAACCGTGTACATGTACATATGGGCATGAACAGAGTGCGGCTGACTGGGGCAATCCCCCTCCCCCCGCTCAAAAACACACACACACACACACACACACACACACACGCACACACGCAGAGGGGCCGGGGGTGTTGGAGAGAGGCAGCAGTGACAGAGAGGAGAGCACTGACCCAGATAGTGTCTCTGTCCCACCCTCTCTCTCACGCGCACTGTAGCTCAGCAAGAGTTTTTATTTTCCAGCGAGTCTTTGTGCAATAATGGATTTAAATCAGCTGGTTATGTTTTTGATTATTCTAGAAATGTCTGTCAGAAAATAGTAAAACATATCATTAACAACATCCCAGAGTCTAAGAGTATGTCTGCAGCAAACCTGTTAAAGGAGAATTTCTGCCAATTTTTACATTAATCTTGATCGCTATAAATATGCGTGTACTTTCGATTGAAAAAACCCTGACCCGAATCGGTGCAGGCAACACGGAGTAGCTGCAGCTACGTGTACAAGCTTCCACTGAGCTAAAACGGCAGTGTCAGGGCAGGTTTTAGAGTGCCTTTGTTCAACTCAGACATTGTTTTAATTTACCTACCCTGTCTTAGCCTGTGGTACCTAGCTCACCCTGTTAGCTGCTAGCTGCTATCTCTGCAGGGTAAATTGATACAGCCTAGCTAGACTATCTGTCCAATCTGAGTTTTCTGTTGCACGCCTAAAACAACTTTTGAACGTACACGTTCCACCAAAACAAGTTCCTTCCTGAGGCTATTTTGCAGAGGCGCCGTTGCTCCGTAGGGCGCTTAGCACCGCCCAAGACAATTGTCATTGGTTTAAAGAAATGCCAATAAACCAGAGCACGTTTTTCTTCCATCCTGGAATGCTGTGTGGACTCGCCAGACCCTCCTCCGCAGCGCTGGCTGTCGTTTGACTCTCGAATCAGGTCATAGAAAGGTTTGCTCTTTCCTCCACTCTGCAGTGACATTGAAAAGGTCCCATCTCTGTCTGTCTGTCTGTCTCTGTCTGTCTGTCTGTCTGTCTGTCCCTCTCTACCCCCATCCTGACTTCCTGTGGTAGGATCAGAGGCTGACAGGGTCACACCCACCCCACCCTTCTTATTCCTGGAACTCCACAGCGGGACCCCTCCTCCACACACACATGCAACATGCGCATATATGTTCACTCAGTCTATCACTATCTACCACACACACACACACACACACACACACACACACACACACACACACACACACACACACACACACAGACAGACACACAAACACACACACGCACACACTCCTGGCCCCCTCACTGTGCTACTTCCCCTTCAAGTCGGATTTGCAAAAGATTCTCAGTGTTTCCTTAATTCTGTTCGGAGCGGTAGAATGGGTGTGGTTTGTATGCTGAAGCACAGCTACAAAAAGTTCAAACGACTTAAAATTTTAATTCAGTGTGTTTTTTTTTGTAATTTACTGCTTATGTGGCTCCGTCTGAACTCCACCTAGCTGGAGCTCCAGATTAGGTTTAAACAAGCGCTAAGGAATTATTTGCAAATCCTATTCGATCCAGGTCTGGCTACAGCACTTTACTCCTCCAATCCAAAACCTTTTGAGCAGATTTATTTTGGACTCTGTAAACAAGAATTCTCGGGTCATAATAGTGCTAAGACAAGTATGCAGAATTTAAGGCCTTTCGATGTAGCTAAATATCACACACATTTGTTTTCAAATTTGAAATTATTGCTGCATATGAAAGCTAAGAATGGTGTGAGATAAGATAATTTGTATATGACATAAAACATGAAAAAGTCTATGAAATGTTTTTTTTTAATTGATCAAAAATCATTTTTTTTTCCGAATGTCAGACGCTCAAACCTCTGTAGATTTGAAAGGTGGCTATAAAAAGTTGGTAGTTTCCTTAAAGGAGTTTTGCTCTTCAGCTGTGCCGTTCGCAGACAAAAACAAGACCTAAAAATGTCAACAATGAAGCTTTCACAACTAAAAGGGGTGCTTCGTATCATCTAACTGTCGAGCATCAAATGTGTTTAAATTCTATAATTTATTCGCAGAAATTCCCCCAACAGCTTTGGGATGAGAAAACATATGATCCAGAATGTGATTTGGCTGAGTTTCCATCCTGTGACAGCCAATCATTGTTAACATTTACATTACATTACATTTACATTGTTTGTTTTTCCGTTGGGTAAATGTACAACTTGATAAGACGAGATTAGAAGAAGGTGATGAGGGTGTCTGACTTCATTCAGGATCTGTTTGATTGTTGAAGGAGAGACATTTATATTTAAGATACCTCCACAGAACTGAATGTGCAGGTCCAACATGAAAGGCAGAGAAGAAGTGGCCAATCACAGAAGAGAACAGATGTTAACGAGGCCAGCAAAGGGGAACAGTTTGAAAACATCATGCTGGAACAAACCCCCTAAACCCCCCCCAAAAAAGAAGATAATGGACAAAAGAGAATGCACTAGTACATGACTTTTGTTGGAACATATTTATTGAAGACCTTTCAGATTCCGGTTGTTTAATTACCATCCTTTCCACTCAGTCAGTTTTGCTCTGCACATCTTGTTCATTTTTGCAATCCAGACTTCTTGAACATATTTCACTAATGCATTCACTAGTGATTCACATGTAATTAAATGTGTAACGATGGAAAACCTAACTTACCCTCAGTGTTTAGCTGGCTGAAAAAAATGCTCAAACTCAATGGTAGCGGTCTTACATGGTCTGTTTGGCCTTTGACTGCCGTAATATGTGGTATGAAGACCAATAGATAGAAAGTACAAGATGCTTAATATGTTTTAGGGAGGTTGTTTGGTGTAATTTCGGAGCCTGGCTCTGTGTGAGTTGTTGGTTGGGGGGAAGGTGTGGCATCGAGCTGCGTTTACCTTTGTCTAGAGACACAGAGGGGGCTCTGTCCCATCACAATGGGACTGAGAGACCAGTGTGTGTGTGTGTGTGTGTGTGTGTGTGTGTTTGTGTGTGTGAGAGAGGGGTGGTGCTTGCAGCCACACCCAGACTGATTGGCTGAGGCCACACCTCACTGTGGAATCCCTGAGACTCTGGTAGCCTACAAACATGCAACAGTCCTAGATACCAGGCACAACACAGTACACAAAATAAATGGATAAAAAACACTTGTTAGTATCACTGTAGGAAAGTCCAGGGATTCTGTCATTTTTAGGCTGACATGGACTGTTTATCATGGCTTCTCTAGGCACTGGATTCAGGATGAAGAAAAATCAGCTCTGTAGAAATGTTTGTTTCCAATTTTTGAAGTATACGGCACAGTAAGTACATTTACTCTAGAACTCTACTGAATACATTAACTAAACCTTTAATGTCTAAAAAAAACTATCAAACCGTTAACATGTCTATTCTTTATTACTTTATTACTGTTAAAATGTCATCTTTTACAAAAGTTATTCAAATGTCAAATGATTGTTTCTGTTCCTTAATATAACATTTAATTAAATTAAATTTCTAGAGGCATGTGGATCGCTAACACCCCTTATCTTTACAGATGGTAGATATAGATATCTAGATATAGATTATATGGTAGATACTGTACATAGAACTATTTCACCTGATAAGTTGTACAGCAGTGTCGCTACTGCAGACAGGAAGTATAAAACAAGGGTGTGTATTTGAGTGTCTCTTGCACTGTGAGAAAGACGCTGTGAAGTAATTTCACCATTACTTCCTGTATGAAGCTTGCTCGCAAAGGATGACATGATCAGTACTAAGGCTACATTTACACTATTACGTTTTGGTTTAAAAACCTGGTATCTTTTGCTATGTTTACGCCACACGTCTGCGCTACTCTGGCGTTCCCGAGCCCCTAAAACGGAGACATTTGGAAACACTGCCGTCCCCGTTTTGGTTTGAAAACTGGAGTTGCTTTGAAGTCTGGACGGACGGTCCCTTTGGAAACGATGATTTCAATCTTATCGCTTAGGTAGGCTTACATACCTTTCAGTAACATTTCCACCTCGTCTGTCCAAGTTAATAAATCCCTGATCTTACTTTTTCGCCATTGTCGTTATTTTTCCAAAATATTTTCTGTATTTTCACCTTTTACATCCATGATTTCGAACCGCAGACAATCTGCTTTCTGACACACCCGGCACTTAGCATGCCCAGTGTATGCTAATGGTCATATGATATGCATTGTCAGACGTGTTAATATGAACGAAGTTTAGTTCTGCTACTGGAGTTAAAACTCTTGTGTGGATGGAGATTCTTTTTGTCTCAAACCGCCACTTGAAAATGAAAACGTAGTAGATGTAGCCATGCTGGATCGGTCAGTGTGACAGTCCTTTTAGTGTGTACAGGTTCACACAACACACACACAACTACGTTCATCTAACGACCAACAAGATGTTTCCGCTTGTGTTTAATCGTGTCAGGTTTACATTCCAGGCAAGTGGACGTAAAGAAATACAGCTCATTACATGTCATTTCAGCTCAAATGTGGACGTTCAGATCTCACAAAGTCAAATTTCTTTTCATAACCACAACTCTAAGAAATTCCCCTGAAACGTTGGCTGTAACCGCATTCGCATCAGCAACAGCCGAGTTTAAAGGGAGAGGAAAAAAAAATCAGAAGGGAAGTCATCTCTTTTACAACTTCCACTTGTGTAGATCAGCAGTGTTCAAAGTGGTGGGTCAGCAGAATCAGTCCACATGTGCAGAGAAATATAGAAGATATCAAAATGTAGATTATATTTCATATTGCACACTTGCTTACTTACTGCTTTTGAAGAGGATATGGTTTGTAGACTGAAATTACAACACGATGAAAGAAATTCTGCAGCTTTATTCACGTTGCTAGATAGACAGTTGAGGATAAAAATATTTTAGTACCTTCTGAGAAAAGTATCGTTTGGGTATTAACAGAGAAACCCAGCTCTATATTGTCCGTATCAACATATTTCAAATGATAACTGGTGCTACACTCACTTTATATTTAAGTCATATTATGCTGGCATTCTTTGGAAACCTTCAAGTAGATGATTTACATCCTAGAAAAATTCAAACATTTGTTTGGTGCTAGTAATTCTCAGATAGAGTCGTAGTACATTTAGATGTCAGAGAAAGGAATGCCCACCATAGAGAGAAAATGGAGAGAGAAAAGAAGAGAAGAGGTGTGTGCATTACTAGTGTCTGTGTGTGTGTTGAGTCCCTCTGCCTCAGCGCTCCCCGCTCCTCGCTCAGCTTCCAGAAAAGGGTGTGTCCGCCTGCCTGAGCTGAAAGGGAGGGAGGGGTCAGTTCACTGCTACTCCTCCCTGCTCAGTCTGTGTCTCTGTTATTTCTCTTTCGTTCTCATTCCCTCACTGGCAGCCTCAGGATTAGGCCTTTGTCTCTCTGCCTCCTCTGTCTCTCTCTTGGCCTTTAATTTTCTATCTTTTTTAAACAGAATGTGGTTCTGTGTGTGTGTGTGTGTGTGTGTGTGTTTTTACCCCCCTCTTCTGGCAGATTTTTGAGAAGGGGTTTTCTTTAGCCAGCTTTTAGAGCAGAGGTAATGCTTGTAATCATGCTTTTCCCCCCCTCCAAACTCAAGCATGCCATTTCCTGTCTTACTTCCTCTCCTACCTGTCTTCCTCCCCTCCTAGCCTCTTATCTGGTCTCCTCCTTTTTCACATTTCTTGCTTCCTTCTTTTTCTCCCCTCACCTACTTTACTCCTCATTCCTTCTTCAAATCCTTTAGCAAATCCCCTCCTTTTTCCCTCTCCTACTGGCCTGAAAGTTTGGGCTTTTTAATTTTTTTTTTTTTTACATTGTTCTCACCCTTCCTTCCCCTGTTTTCTCTGCCATTCTCCCCACCCCCTTTTTTTCACCACCTCTCTTCCCCTTCCTCAGCCCCTTCCTGTCTTCCCCTACCTTCTACCCTTCTTCCTCTATTTGTCACAGATCCCTCTCACCTTCTGTCTCTTCTTCTCCTCCTCCTCAGTGCCAGTCGACTCCTAAGCAGAAGAAGAGTGCTGTCGGCGCCCTGAAGAAGCAGAGGAGCCCGGCCAAGCAGAGCGCCCTGACCCAACAGCATCAACCGCCGCCATCGTCATCATCGCCACCGCAGCCGGCAGACCGGGAAGAGGAAGAGAAGGAGGAGGAGGAGGAGCCGGTGACCAGGCCTCGGCCGCCGCAGGAGGCGGAAGAGGAGGAAGCAGGCGAAGAGGAGCGAGAGGAAGTGGCGACACATTCTGTGAAGGAGAAGGAGGAGGAGGAGGAGAAAGAGGAGGGCGAGACAGTCATGCCCTCTGTACAGATCAAACCAGAGCCGGAGGAGATGGAGTGCACGGTGAGGAGGGGGAGGCAGGGTGGGTGGATGGAGGTGATTGGTTGATTGGTTAGAAGAGGGTGCAAGGTCTGTGGATGAACGGATAGATGAGATGAGAGTCTGGTGGGCGTGGGTAGGTGTGGCCGCCGCCCCGTGTCGCTCAGGTTCAGGCGTGTTTGATGACACAGAGTTAACCCTCCGGATTATAAACAACACAGACGCCGGAGCAGGATTTCATTATGTTTATACTTGGAAGCAATATTTACAAATGAGTCAGTGATTAACTAATTATATGTCAAATGATACTGCTCTCACTTCTCTTTAGTGTTCCGACTTAAAGGGGCGCTATGCAGTTTTGGAAATTTCTTCGCTGTTTTCTTGCTTTTTGCTCGCAGGTTTCTCTATAGAGCTCCCCCTACAGCTTTGGAATAGATATTTGGCAACACTGTTGTAAAAACTTGCTCGGTCAGTCTGCTGTTTCCTCTTTCTCTCTTTTTCCGACAATGCTTTCCTAGCTTTCTGCTTCTTTTTAGCCGGCTCAGCCATGACGATAGTGTGAAAAACTCCATTGCTACCTTGTTAGCCGGTTCCTGGATGGGGGCGCGTATGTGTGCAGTGCCGTGAAGCAATTCGTTACATCGCGAGACCTGATATCACGCGATACTTCCTGACGCTCGCCGGCCAAAAGTTGCAAGGGTGGTTTTTCCGCTCACAGGCGCTAGGGGGAAGCGAGACGACCACCGCTCAACCCGAAAAAAAAGTCATATAACCATTCCAATGACTCCGAAGCTGTTCAGTTAATGTAAATTAAGCTAAAAAAAAACTGCATAGTTCCCCTTTAAGGGAGTCCAGATTTGATCTTGATTGTAAATCAGAGCAATGGCCTCCATTTCACACCGACTGGTCAGACGATCAGACAGACTGTAAAAAAACCTCCAGGCTCAACGTATTTGGAAGAGAAAACAAATGCGAAACTGTCCAAAATCTTCCATCACAGTTGACATCCTGACTTCCTGCTCACCGTTGACGCACTGTACTCGTTGTAGATGTGCACGCACCGGTTTGATGTGCACGGAGGGATTATTACCAACATTTCAGGTGCGCTCAATTTCAGTTTTAACTCCAAATGATCATCTGCTTTCTTGTGTTATCATAACTGATACGACGGACAAAACTACAACAACAACAAGGTGTATCAATTTTTTGATCACGAAGCATTGGATTCTAATTTAAAATCAAATGCACTGAGCTGGGATATACTCATTTTAGAGGTTGGTGTGAATAGATCAAGATGCTTTTCTCTGACCAGGGTTTAAGTTGGGGTTTAGACCAAAGACAGCCCTTGTTAAATAATATGCAAGGAGCCGTCTCGGTAGTCATGTGTTGTTTCAGGTAAACAGTAGAAAAACAGCGTTCACGTTACAAAATAATCTACAAGCAATGTGTAATTATGCTGGGTGATGTTGCTTTGCATTGTGGCAAAAGTTGCGCCGGGATTCCTGTTTTTTTGGCAGAACCCCAGATTCAGTTGATCAAACAAACTGAAATGTAATCAGTTGTTTTACACCTTTTCTGTTCTCCAAATGGAATGGAAATTGATTTTTGAAAATCCTGTTGACGGAGTGAGAAACAGAGCAAAGGCGCTCTTCAAAACCTTATTAAAAACACACAAGGAGCTTCGGCATTTTGACTTTGAATGGGCGTTGATTTGACAGCCTGCTCCGAAATATTGAAAACATTGAATTTCTGCAGCGCTACTGGAAGTTGAAAAGATGCCTCTTACTGTCTTTTTGTGAAATTGGACACTACATATGAGTGAAATCAACTCAAAACTGTTTCTTATGTTCTTCATGAACATTACTCGAGTCCGTCTGTCATACTGTCATATTATAAAAAGAAAAGATGTCCTCAAAGCCGGGCGATTTGTGATGATTCATCCCATTGACAAAGCAGTGATATCACAACACATGCTAATTACACAACTTTTCTTCTTCTTCTTCTGCTGCGGCTACGTTTTTCTAACAAACCACAATCATAAAATGCATCTCTTCCTGTGCTGAGATTTTTTTCTCAGGAAAGGATGACTTTGCATCGAGATTTCATATCCGAAAGAAAAGCATTCACTTTTTTCTCATTAACTAATCAATGGTTTATATAATCTATAAAATGTCAGAAAATAATCCAAAAAAAACTGCCTTTTCCAGAGGCCAGGATGATGTCTTCAAATAGCTTTGTTAGTCTGTTAGTTGATTTCCAAGAGAGGAAAGGTGCAAATGGAGCAGATTTGAGAAGCTAAAACAAGACAGTGTTTGTAATCTCTGCTTGAGAAATGATTTTCATGATTGGAATGGTAGCATAAGGGATCATGCAACAGGCCTTTGACAGTAGGTTCAGCAGTTCCCAGAGCAGGGGGAAATCTCTGGAAAGGGAAAGTGAATGAGAAACACCTGCATTGTTCTCAGTAACTGCTGCTGCTGGAGAGCCTTTGAGCAAAGCATCAAACCCCCTATAACTCAGGACCTCCAGTAGCAGTGAATGGATGATGGCTTGTGTACTCTCTGGATATTTAAAGATCATGATGAGTGTTTCTGCTGTGTCGACGTGACGTCTGGAAAGTGAGGGAGAAGGAAGCGCAGGTTGTCCTGATGGTGGCTGGGAACAATTGATGGACGGTTGAAAAAAGACGTAGAAAGTCATGAAACCCACAGAACAAACAGACACGTAATTGCTCTCACGGCGTGTTGACATTTGCGGTTCTGCATTTCGAGCAGCAAAGTTGACCTCTTGTTTGTTTTAATCCTGAGTGACTATCAGGGAGAGCATCAGTAGAACGAGCTCCATTAAAAGAATAGTGAGGAGGTCAGAGGTCAGAGGTCACATCAGCCGCAGAGCTCCCTGACAACAGACTGCGTGAATCATTTTTAAGGAGAAAACCTCCCAAAAAGAAACCCCTGCAAGGGTTACCTTTCATGTTCCCTTAATGCCCCAGCGGTTTCATTCCTCAGGATCAAACTTTTTCAGCCCGACTGTGCTAATAAATTAAACTAATTTGGAGTGCAGAGCTACATCTTTTACCTTCTGATTTACGCTAAAGCGGGGGGAGTATAAAGCGACTCCTCTTTTTTTTTTCTCCAGAAGACTCGAATGCTGTATATAAACATGACAAAGTGTGCCCGTCTTTAAATCATAGGCAGACAATGTGATTTAGAGGAGGCAAAATAACATAACCACTTCAGACCAAAATAAGTTATTAAGTCCCCACTGCTATGTCTACCTATTGCCTCTGCTGTATATGTTTGTCATATCTTTGTTGGTTTTTTTCAGTCTGTGTTTTGCAGATGTTGTCATGATTTGACATAGACATTTTCAGCATTTGCAGCTGCATTTTGGACACTGTTTTAGTTGGCTCATGTTACTTTGATAACTGAAAGCGTGAAAGAGTGCCCAACAATTCCCAGATCTCTTTCATTAAATTACATTGCATTTATTTGGCAGACACTTTTTTTCCACAGCAACTTACAGAAAGTGCACTTTACCACATAAATACATAATTGAAGAATGTGTCTTACTTATTAAAACATCTTGTTGTTGTTAACTGATCACAGTTGAACATCTAGACCTTTATCCTGCAGGGTTTACAATAATGACTGATGTAAACAAACATTAAACAGCAGCAGACAATATTCATAACTAAATGTAGTTGTCGTTTGGGTTTGTCATAAATGAAGAGCCCTGCCAATCTTTTTGATAATGATAGGATAGTTTCAGTCTGTTGAGTTTTGTTTCCACCTTTGTCTACATTTTAATTATACCTTTTGGAATTTAAATTATTTATCATTAGTAACCATTATTTGGTCCACCTCTTGTCTTCCAAAGGACCACAATATGTTCTTCAAAATATATGTAGTGATGCATGGTTACCTGGCCAGCCTCATAGTTATTAGAAAAGACAAACTAACTTGTATTGGCTTATTTTTAGTGTTTGTCTGCTGGCTGGTTTTAATTGTGATTAGGGATACTAGGATTATTGGTGGCTAGACTTTCTGAATGCTGATTTAAAATAATAATGAGTAATGAAAATTTTGGGAGCCCTGGATGAGCTGGCAGGTCGGCAGCGCAGACGTGCTGCTACACCTATGTCTAACTTTAGTTGCGCCACACGTAATCGGAAACAGATGAGGATATAGAATAAAGGGCGTGAACTGTAATCAGGTGAGGCCTGTAAGAGTTACAGGCACGCTATAGCAGCCATTAACCCAGCCTACATACTGAGGAAGGAGGGAAGGGTGTTGTCAGCTGGATGGGTGGAGGATGAGAGAGGTATGAAGACAGGAAGCCTAAAAGCAGAGAGGATAGATAGAAAAAGAGAGGATAGAGAGAAAAATAAACAATTTGGCGGTGAGGAGATAGATGAGGAAAGAGGGCAGATGGAGAAAGAGGTGGAGAGGGCATGGACAGTCAGATAAGAAAAAGGCTGCGCTGCAGGATTAAGACTGCCATCCATTTTGTCCTCCTCTGTGTTGCTTTCAATATTGTTTTTTGTTATCCATAATGTTGTCCTAGTGGGCTTTGTACAGCCAGCTGTAAGGAGATGCAAACTGAGGCTACCATTGGTTTTCATTAGGAAAGCTAACAGTGCAAACAGGCCTTCTTAGTGAAACTGAAAGGCAAGTGGAGCGTTTTTGTCTGTGGCCACACGATCAATTGAAATATTTTTTTTGGGAGTTTTGGCTTGGCAATGAGAACACACACATCAAAAACATTAGATTAATTCCTCCTCTGCTCCATGCTTATGCTTTAGCATACACTTTATAGAGGGGACACATTTAAAATAGTTTCTTTTATTTGTATATTTAAATTGCAAGTGATTTTAGTGTATGTCCTGTGGATTCATAACAATATATAATTAATCCAATATATTCAACCAAGTCTGGAACTAGTTTAGGTGAATACTTTAGGTATATTTATCCACCTGAGCAGAACATTTCTTTACATCCACTTAGCTGCTGACGGAAACAAAGCCTCTCCTCTATACAAGCAGTAAATCCACATGGCTAATTATTAATGGACATCAATGACGTCATCGGAACTTGATGATGTCTGCGTTCTTCATTCTTTCCGTGACCAACTGAACAATATACTGTAGTTGTATAGCCCTGCTGTAAGTTTTGTGCAGTCATATTTACCTGGGCTCAGCTGTGAACAGCCCCTTTTGCATATTCAGTATACAGAGTCATAACCCCTCCACCGCCAACTCTTGGTCACATAACAACAGGACTGGATTGCAAATGTGTTGTATAAAACAATGGAGCAGATGGAAGTGTTTCTGATAGTTACATACATAAGACTTCACACAATCACCACAAGTGACCAAAACGGCTCGATACAATATAAGTTTTTTTCACAAATTCCAGCACACCTCTAAAACTTATTTTTACAAGTTGTTTATTTACCAATTTAAAAAAAAGTACAATCATGAAATACATTATACTTAGATATTAATGTAGCTGAACCTGTGCTAAATTTAAAAAAAAGTCATTACTTAATGACTAATGAAAATAAATAATATATGAAATAATGAAAATAATAATGAAAATACAACTTCAAATTGACAATAATATCAGAGCATGATCACTCATCTGTGTGTCTGAAAATACCCTCAGACCCAAGAAGGCTACACATTTACACACTTTATATGCACCATTTTTTGTCTCTAAACTGTTCTGAATATACTGTTAGTTTGTCATTTCATTAAAATACTGTATCTAAAAAGCCCTTTTGAATTCCAACAATTTGAGTTGAAAGAAACATTGCACAAAGAAACCGATTCATATGCTGCTTTGAATGTTATTGTTCATGTTACATCATCTCAGTTGATCATTTCTTCTGCTCAGTAGAAGAACTGACGAGTGTGAAGGAAGTGGTGGGTGCAGAGACTGACCTATAACTCGACCACACAGGAGCCAAACACCTGCTGCTAAACTCCTGATTGGCTGAATTTAAAACAGCTTATATTTCAGAGAAAAAGCAGATTTATGTCAATGTGTTCTCATGAGGCTATGAGGGGTTGGGGAGATGGGGGAGGGTCTGGTAGAGCCCCATATGTGTGTGTGTGTGTGTGTGCGTGTGTGTGTGTTGTGTAGTGGCGTGGTGTGGTGTGGTTTGGGTTAAAAGGTAGGGGGCTGGGTGGAGTACTATTGCGTAAGGAATCATTAAGCAGAGAGTGTGTGTGTGTGTGTGTGTGTGTGTGTGTGTGTGTGTTGACCACACCTCTGTGTCTGCCTCGTACAGAGGGGAGTGGAGTTTCCTGTTCAAAGATAAAGTCTCCAGGAAGTGGGTCCTCCATTGG
>NC_135867.1:7300191-7437691 GCF_031162955.1 Sander vitreus
CTTTGCCCTGTGCATTCTCACCGTGTTGTTTCATTCAGGCTATATAAAATATTACTTCATTACCGAGGTTGGAATTGAAATAAAAAAAGGAATATAGGCTACCAGTCACAGAAGTGAAAGGGTATAGTCACATTGAGAATAGTTGCTCACACTTATGTCCACTCATATTTATCCACATGAATCCCAAATAGTATGATTGTATGAAAACAATTGTTAAATGTATGCAAGATTGGCACATTGTTTGTTTTTGTGAACAGCTTCCTGTTAACAACTCATTTAGCCTATTCAGCTCTAACATTAGGATGTTAATAAACCAAGTGAAAAATCTGCCAGTGTGGTGAGATCAATTCACCTGGTTCCAATACAAACAGACTGTTTCCTGAGTTAGGCTGAGGTGCCACGGGTGCCGACGTTGTCTGTAACAAACATTACTGGTGTTGAAAGTTTCACTGCCAGGATGACTGAGCCAAGGTGTTATAAAAGTGATGATTTTGAAATAATGGATGTGTCAGCGGCCTCTTCCCAATGGTGGGTTTTGTTTTTAACCCTCAACACTATCCATCAGGAGGGAGTTTCCTTTCAGAAACAGTTGTAATTAGATTTTTGCCTTCTAATCTTTATTTGAACACCAGTGAATTGCTTGGTTATCAAGCCAAGGCTTTCCTCGCTGAAAAGCTTGTTTTTTGGACGTTGAATATGGTTCTTGTCAGTGATAATGTTTTATTCACAGAGCACTGAGAGCCTGCCTTTAGTGTGTGACATTAAATCTGAAAAGGGAGGAAAGGAAACTGTTTGTAGCACTTTGTTGGTGACCTGAAAGGAGTGTACGCTTCAATTACTGGAGACTTTGAAGAGATGTTCTTTAGGAATTGCTACATTGTTGATGAGGGATTCTGGGGCGTCAACTGAGAACACGAATGAGCTTTGTCAACTTGATCGACCTGTGCACTGTATTGAGGTTATATTCTTACATCATGTCAGTTATGGTGACATTTTATTAAATATCTTAATTGAAGCGACACAATGAGTGGAGACGCTGCTACACAGACTTTGGCAAGTGTATGAATTTATGGGGCGTTGCAACACATACAGGTTTAGCCAAGTTACTAAACTACTTATTTGGAAGTGAAAACAAAGGTGAACAATAATAATATCCATATTTGAGAGTTCCAGAGTTGTCTCCCAGTAAATCTTTTTTACTAAAACGTGTTCAAAGTCGTCATTAATGATGGCCAAAACTATAAATATAAAGCCCAGGTTGTTGACAGACTTTTTCGTTTGTCCTAAAGCGAAGTGGTCATTTCACAGCTAAAATCAGAAAATGTAAGAGGGACAAGTGACTTTTTTTTCTTTTCTTACTTAGCTCCAGCTCTAACTAGAAAGGGTCTACGTCCTGGTCTTTCTTCTTAGGCCTTTGTAACTGACAATGTGTTTGTCTTACAACCAGGTCAGACTATAGATCAGGGGTCTTAACAGTGTCAACAGGAAGGATATTTGGCGTTCTTTTGTAATTTTGTTGCAATATTACGGTATAAAGCACCTAGACAAGGTCACATAATACTAATGGCACGCCTAATTGATTCTTTATTAAAAACAACAGTTTAATAAATGTCTACTTATTCTGGTAGCATAAAACAAGGTACATAAACTCTTAACCACAATGCTGACATGCTTGGGGGAAACTGAAGTTGCAGTGTACTAATGTATTACTAATGTGCAATGAGCTACGCAGCTGTAATTAAAACTCAAGTAGAGTTTGTTTTAAGGTTGCAAAGTTACTAAGCACCCAGGAAATCAACACTGGCAACTCACTGCCTATGAGAGTCAGCGAGCTGTGCTGAGATCAGCCTGCTAACAGGTGGGTTAATCAGAGAGAGAGATAGAGAAAAAAAGACTGCAGGATGGGGGCAGTTGGGGTTGCCTTGGGTGGGTCAGGCTGTAAGGGGTGGAGCTGTGTGTGTGGGGTGGGGCTGCATGCTTCTTGGTTAATATCTCCCCCAGCTGTTGTTTTTGCTCTCTGTCTTTATTATATCGTCCATATCTGCCTTCACACTCCTGCTCCTCAGGCACACACGCATGCATACACACACATATACGCACGCACGCACGCACACACACACACACACACACACGCACACACGCACACACAAGATCAGGCACAGACACGCATGGACACACAAGTAGTGTTGATCACAGATGACATTGACACATTTAACACTCCTAGCAAATAATACACAAGGTGCCTCTCTTCATCTCTCTAAAATCTCCTGATCCTTTTCTTCTCTTTACCTCCCACTGTATCCCTCACTTTTCCCATCCACCTTTCCCCATATAACCGATTCAGTCACAGTATTGTTTGTGTCACCTGTGGACCTATTGATTCCTGTCTGTAGAAAAAACAACAACAGTGACACGGACTGAAAGCCTATTATGCTTCAGTGTAATGCAGTGTTTCTTTTTAAAGATGGTATTCTCCACCAAAGGCCAGTGTAGGTGCAGCAAGGGCAGTGTTACAAGGCTGTTACTGGCGCCATCTGGGCAGTAACCTTTTGCTCTTTTCCACCAAATAATTAGGAACTAAAAGTTGTTTTGCATGTACCTGTTTGCATTCCCATGGTATCTGAAAAACGGTGAAGATTAGGAGTATTTGACTGATGGATGGATTAAAAGGGGAATTCTAATTTTGACTGTGTGATGTTTGAATGAATGGGAAGGAGACACGCAAAGGAAAGGCTACGAGTAGTAGAGAGAATCTGCTGAGTGATTTTTGTAATCTTGATACTTGATACTTGATACAGTGCTTCTTTGCGTTCTGAATGATGCTGTGTATGTAGCAGTGATCAAAGCTTAAGTTCGAGCAGTAATTGAAGTTCAGCACTGCAGACTCCACCTAATAGTTCCTGGGCCATTAGAAAGTCCAACCTCAGGAGGAGGGACTACAGCACATAAACTGAAACTAAATTTGGTTGTTGTGGTACAGATAAAGTAATGAGTAATCTATTGTATCAACTGTTTGTGGAAACGTTCCTGGGATGGAAAAGAGGGCAGTCTCTTAGGAAACAGACTGTAATGCTACATGGGAAATTATCTTTAAAATGTAATTTCTTAATGGCAATTTTGGTACAGAAGCTGTTGCTGTTGACCCCACGTGTAACCTGTTTGACAAAGGTGTGTTGATTGGTACTTCAATGCTGCCATATTTAGCGTTACCTGTTAACCCTGTGTTAAACTGGCACAGGCACACAACAAAGAACCCAAACACTCGGTGACGCAGTGACTCGTGTCAGTTTGTGTCTGCTGTTATTCTGATACGACTAAATTTGGAGAAAACAGGACGGATAAAATAAAAACTACTCTTCTCTCTTATGACATTATGAATGCTCCAGCTCCACTGGCACTCACATGCTCTGGATATTGTGCCATAATAATACACACTGTACAATGTAAATAGCCCTCTGGGGGCCACATAAGGTTACTGATAACAGAGCTGCTTTGCTTCCATAAATCACTCATTAATCTATTCGTAGACTCGCAATGCCGGACCTATCTCCACAGCGCTGCGGAATCTATATGAGACTGAGTGTGAGTACAACACCATAAAAGTCCTCTAGACATATTACATATCCATCTTTTTCTCTGCCTGGCTTTCTCACCACTGCAGTCACAGCTGCTACCCGCTTCCATTCACGTTAGAGATCACATGAATTAATTGCAAGGCAAAGACTGGGTGACCCATTTTATGGTGGAGCAGTTGAACTGAGAAGTGCAGGCGGGAGAACGGAGCTCCACTGCAACACGTCTAGCTCAGGGAGGTTTTTTTTCTTCATGTTGCATTCAGACACATTGAGTTTATTGTTTTAGGGTACCCTGGCAGATTGTTGTGATTGTTTCAGAGACAGTTATTTTATGGTCCTTTTGTCTGAACCACAAAAAAATGCAAATTTTACTTTACTAGGGCAAGTGAAAGGTAAGGATATACTTTCAAGTGAAGTTCAGTTTCTTGCCTTTGTGTGGAAACGGAGACAACACAGAGACAGAGGGTCTTTGTGTTGAGATTGGTGAGGATTGGTGGGTCTTTTTTTATAGAGAAAGGGCATTGTCTTGTGAGAAAGTATGCTTTGGTCAATCCTACTATTAAAATAACATGAAAGTGTAACATTACAGTATAATCATCTTACTATAGTATGCACCGTCAAGACCTCCACTATGAGCTATACATCCTGCTTTTTCAAGCGTATCGCTCATATATACTTATATCAGAAAGTGTCTCTCTTTCCATCATTTTTTTCTTCCATATTCTTTCTCTCAGATCACAGAGCTCCAGTGAGGTTTTTCATTTTTTCTCCTCTCAGCCTCTTCTTTTGGGGATTTTGCAAAGAGTTGTGGGTTTAATATGAGCAACCGTGAAAAGACGAAACGAGGAGAGGAGAGGGGAAAAAAAAAACCCAGAAGAGAATGGAGAAATACGAGAGGGAGTGGGTGGAAATGAAGCCAACGAGGGATGAGAGGCTGAGGTGGGAAGAACATAGGGTGTGGTTGCTGCAACGACTGGAGAGATGATGGAAGGGGAGGCGGGGGTGTGGGAGAGAAAGGTGAAAGGGGTGTGGTCGTGAGAGTGCGAGAGAGAGAGAGAGAGAGAAAAAAAAAATATAGAGAGGAGAAGAAGGAGGTGGGGGTGAAGTGATGGAAAGATGAACCGACTGGGAGGGAAAGGGAAGGGAGTTGGTGGTGGGTGGGGAACGAGTGGAAAACATGGAGTCAGCTGATAGCTCCCAGTTTCCATGGCAACGCTAGGCCTTTCCCACCCACTCTCTCTCTCGTCTCCTTCTCTTTTCTCTGCCTCATCCATTCCCTCACTTCTTTCACACTTCATTTTCTTTTTGTGTGTGTGACTGTCTCTATAATCACGTTACGGCCCCGCTTCCTTTGGCTTGCTAATCTTCCTTTTTTCTGTCCTCCCTCATCTCCTCTCGCTAACTTTCCTTTCCTTTTCTTTCCGATTTGCCGGTTATCGAGCTCCTGAAATTCTTTCTTAGCCTCAGCCTCAGCCAAGTTTGATGCAGGTTGTATCTCTGTTTGTATTTTGTTAGGTGTTGTCAAAGATGAGTTAAAACAGACATTAGAAGCATAATTCAGACGATCAAGGAGAGTTTCGTATGTGGTTCCTCCTTGTGCGTGCATTATATGTCAGAATAATGAAACCTTGACAAAAAAGATGGGCCAGTTGTTAACCGACATAGATGCGCAAGTCTCTTTTTTTCCTTCACTCCTAGAAAATTTGAAAAGACACCAAATGGTTGTCTGGAATGCCAATAAACATAATGCATGTGACCTGTAGCGACCTGTTATGCACAAAAAAAGAAGCAGCAAAACCTCTGTTATGCTCCTTTAATGGTGGTTATTTGCATATGTAATGTGTTATGTTAGTTGACGTTAGTTGAGATAGTTGACTGCAGGATGGTGTTTACCAACCTAATAAGTATTTGCGCCTTGGTCCACCGTCACACAGCTCTGCCTCCAGCCGAACTGTGTGACCCGATAAAGGGCGTAGCGGAGTCCCCACCCTCTCCTCCTCACCCAGAGCCGAGCTGTGCTCAGCTGAACTGGACGGAGGCCAACTCCTGGACTGGAGGCTCGACGCTGCTCCCTCACTCACTCCATTTCTCCTGTCTCTCTTTCACTTGTCCCCTTTTTTTACTCTCTCTCTTAATCAGTACCAGTCTCTCTCTATACCCGTCCAGCCCGTCTCTCTCTCTGTAACTCTCACTTTCCCCTCCACCTCCCCCCAGAGTCCCACACAGCAGCCATTGTTTCCTGCGCTCTCGAACTAAATGGCAGCTGAGCCCTGGGTGGCTGTAGAGGCGAGTGGGGTGCTCCCTTCCTCCCAGGAGGCCGAGAAAACTAGGGCGTGATATGAGAAAGCCTGATGCAAGTTAAATGAACGTATTGATCGAGGATAGAGCAGTTCCTCAAAGCAAACTCTGCAAGCAAACCTAGTCAGCGTTAACAGATTGAGAAATGAGTTCAGAGATCTTCAGTTCAAAGATATACAGCGTGTTGTTGAGCTGGTCTCAAAAGTATTTTTTCCTTACTGGACATTCTCAAAGTTTTCTTTTAATGATATCCTTTCCCTGGCCGTTAGCAGCACATGACGCAGAACTGGATGCTCTCTGAACGTTTTATACCAAAATGCACCAAAATGGGAGTTGTAGTTAACTTAGCTTTTTGAGTTTTTTTTTTCATACACACAGGCTTGTACCTTTGACTTTCTATCTAAAGAACCAGATATTTCCTCAAGCTGATGGTACTGATGGTTGAACCAAGTTTCTAGTCAATCCAGGGGTCAACGCTGTGTGTGTAGAAAATGAATGGGACTTTACTTCTGGAACCCTGGGCATCTGAAATAACGTTCTCCTACTATATAATTTATATGAATATGTGTTAGCATTACGTCCATTGTGACTGGGTATCAGGCAGAGGCAGACGTTTTCAAAAACCTTTGCTGCCGTGCTTCCTTTGTCGGTGCGTCTCCATCTAAATTAGATAAAAACAATGAAAAAAGATTCTGTTTTGTTGAAATTTGGGCTGCTGGCTTTTCAAACAATAAAGCAACATGTGTCAGCATTTTTTGGCATGCTTCACTTAGCTGTGATTACATCAGTCTGATTGATAGGCCTAAATCGGTCCAATTAATTAATTAATATATCAGTTTACCAATGAAATTAGTCCTATGTTTTCATTTAGAAAGAAAAAGTCTGATTGAGTTAGTGAGGTTATGAGTTGACTCAGCAAAGTTTAGGAGTCAGTATGTAAAAAGTTGGAATAAGGAGTTACCAATCAGTTGATTGATCAGCAGGGGTTATTATAATGATGTAAATGCTCTTTTAGGGGCTTTAGGGGAAATATATATTTCTTAGGTTGATGAAACTGATATTTTGTGTATTTCAATGACCATTTTCATGACAGGAAAGAAAATGACAAACATTCAAATGCCATCCTAAGTACAATCAGCTTTCTAAACATCTCTAATTTTCCTCTACTTACTCTAGCAGGCAGATGTAGGTGACGACTGCTCACAGCCAACAGACCTGAAGGTGAAGACGGAGCCAGTTTGCAAGACAGAGCCCTCTTCGCCCCAGCCGTGCTGCGCTGAGGACCAGACTGAACCCGTTGACCTGTCGCTCAACAAGCCCCGCTCCTCTACGCTCCCTGCTTCTACGACAAGCATCACAGTCAACCCTGCACCCAGCGGTGCCATGACCCAACCCCACCTCTCAGCTACACCCGTCTCCACTTCAGTACAGTCGATAGGCTCCATGGTAACTACAACTTCCCACCTCCTCTTCTGTTACATTGAAGCTGTTGAACAGTGTACACAGGAGACCAATCATATTACCCGCTCCTCTTGCCCCTCTAGGTCCTCTCTCCAGGCTCCATCTTGGCCACTCAGGGCGCCGGGGGCCAGCAGATCCTCCACGTCATCCATACAATCCCCTCGGTCACCATGCCCAGCAAAGTGGGCCAGCTCCAGACCATCCCTGTGGTGGTGCAGTCACTGCCTGTTGTCTACACCACCATGTCCACTGACGGCGTCGCCACAGCAGCCATTACAGTGCCGCTCATAGGCAGCGATGGGCGCTCAGAAGGATCTGGTGAGTGGTACAATGAAAACATCCAGTAAGATACCATAATGGACAACAGTGGAATTACTTAATACTAACGCACTGTGACAGAGGATTTTACTCATATTACCTAATCCAAACCATGCCGACAGTATGCGGTCTGTCAAAACAGCCTCCTCCATTATTTTCTATATAAATAACACAAGCAGAGAGTCATTTACTGTGACGAAAAAGGCCACTGTCTCAAACTTTCTCCCTCGATTGGCCACTTTACCTTAACATCTTTTCTTGTCAAGTGATGACACATCTTCCTCCGTGCCCCGCAGTTCCAGCTATTTAAAGATGGTTAATAGAAAATACATCTTTCAGCGAGGCAGAGCTAGAGAGGTTAACTCTTCAGGAAAACAATCATCAGAAACAATGTAACCGAGTTGTGCATCCAGGACATACCTTCAGCCTTCCTTTATATGTTACATATTATGTGTGTCCTTGATGTGCTGGATATTGGTGGCTCCATTATTACTACCAGTGTTAGTAATTAAAAACTGCTGATTCCTTAAGTACTTCTGTGTTGCTGCCTCAGTTTACCATTTAGGCAAATATGACCACTGAAAACCATAGCATCAGACACCGGGTAGGAAAGTGTTTAAAGTCCCAACGAAACACAATTGAAGAGAATATTTTTTCCTTTAATGTCACTCGTATTCATATTGAAACAGGATGTTGGGAAGGAACATTGCACAGTGAGTCGTTTAACATTTTGCAAAGCAATATCAGCAAGGAAAAGGAGGCAATTTGAGATAGTTCTTAGATTACTACACCTCACCTCTCTTTCATTTCATTCTTTCGTCTATCTATGGTTCTGTCACTCTTGCTCGCGCTGTCATTTACTGGGAGCTTGCGCTCTCAGAGGAGTACAGTGTGTCTCTCGAGGCAGATGGTGTGTATTTGTGGTTTGCGATATGTTAGACTTGCCGTCTGTCTCTCTTTGTCATTCTGGAAGATCCCCATATGTGCCAGATGATTCCTATTCCCACCTAAATGAGGTAACTTGTGGAAATCTTACATATGTTGTAGAAAAATGTTACTGGCTATCTAATAATCTGTCATTTTCTAACTTGTGAGTTTTCACTCTGATAAGTTCTGCTTCTCAAATGTCCTGACCTTTCTCTGACACATAAACCAGTGTGTGAAAAGGTGATCAATACTGAAGAACCAGTGAGAAAGAAGGGGTGTCATGCTGCCATCACGTCAGCCACTCAATCAGGAGCGGCTTAAACACTCCAATGCAGGCGATTTGCGTTAAGCAACGAGCAACGGAGAGGGTTAAGGCGGTGTAATCCATCCCTGAGTAAACACGAGGGCAAGCTCAACATTTGCTCAGGCAAGCTGGCAAAGCAGTTTGTCACCCCTTTGACAAACTGCAGTCTGTAAGGTCAGTTGGTTTTCTAATCCAAACGAGTGCCTCGGCCTCGACTCAGGAATGTAAACGAGGGAGACAGTGACTCAGAAATGTCTAGAAGAATCTCCAACACGCACACTGGCCTGAAGATGCTCTCACACTGTTTTACCTCATCAGCATGTTCCCCACTAGGTCTGTGGGAGGATAAAATATCATGTTCACCATGCACCGTAGAGTGGCACAAGAATCTAGTCTCTAAAATCTTACCAAAGGTCCTGTATGTTACAGGTTTATTGTATGGAATTGCTTTCAATTATACAGTTATTCACATCCTTGTGCCCACCTGTGTAATAGTAATCCATAGAGACAGTAGTCTATATCGACGACGTTTCGTTTCCGGGATTGTTTAGGTGCCGCCGGAAATTCCCTCATTTCAACCAGATGTCCGTCACCTTCCACTTTGTTTGTGTTGGCATTCTAAACTCCCGTCTATTTACGAGGACTATGGTTAACCTTTTCTTAGATCTCTGCAGGGTAAATCCAGACAGCTAGCTAGACTATCTGTCCAATCAGAGTTTTCTGTTGCACGACTAAAACAACTTTTGAACGTACACATGTCCCACCAAAACAAGTTCCTTCCCGAGGCTATTCCCGCCAGATCTTAGCGGCGCCCAGGTCGATTGTGATTGGTTTAAATAAATGCCAATAAACCAGGACTAGCCAGACCCTCCTCCGCAGCCCTGTGGAGGAGGGTATGGCAATGTGAGACTATAGAGACAGTAAAAGAGCATTTTCTTATTCTGCACTGCAGTCTATAGTGCTCTCCCCTTCTCCTTCTCTCCCCCCAGCAACTACATCGCATTAATAGAGTATATTTATGCCATTTCATTTGGATTTTAAAGCTGTGTTTGGAGACACGCTCGTTTCAGTGGCTGTACATGTCAGCAAGTGGTAACAGTAATCCCTGGTACTGACAAGTGACTCAATAGCAGGCTATGGTTTCACCGTGTTACACCTGTAACCACACCTAACAGTGATCCCGCGGTGTGCTAACACACCCTGGACTTCCACGTCAATGTTTTAGGTCAACAAAAATAAGATTGTCAACTACTGTTGTGTTGCTCTTTAAAAGGATGATTCCGGTTTACAACTTTGGCTTTATATTTGTAGACTAACGAAAGCACTTTATTTAGGGGTAAAAATTAAAGTGAGTAAGTTGGTCTGTAAACTCTGGATGTTTACAATGGACAGTTTGGGTTACTTTGTTTTCTCTTCCAAATACGTTTGGCTAACTCAGGGGTTTGTATAAAACCTGTCTTATTATATTTCCTGCCCCATTTGACTTCTTTTTAGTCATGTTGCTGTGCTCCCAGATCTCAGGAGCCGTTTTTTACATATAAAGTCTGGACAATGTCCGCAGAATCAGGTCCAGACATTGTCCGAAGTTGCCCTTTCTCACATGTAGCACACAACAGGAGATTGTCCATTTTAGACGTGTTCTTACTTACTGGAGATACTCCGTTTGGTTTAGGCGAGCGGTGGTGCCTGGGTAGAGCTTGCAGGAGGCAGGACATTAGGTGGATTACACTGCGGTCATGTAGCTGACTTGTAATTCGGTAATACATAATCAAGCCGTTCATTTTTGTCTGATGATTTTGGCGTCTGACCTTACCGAAAGTAGTTCCCGAATCTTCTTCTTCTTCACCCTTGGATGTTTGATTTCTTGCTGCTTCGCACAAGCCGCTAGAAACGCTATCAACACGCCCACTCGCTTGCTGTGACTTTGCAATGGGACATTACTTGGACTGTACTAGGGAGCTGGCAGGGTAAATTTCGTTCAAGGTCCAATCCAACCTATGCGGCCATTTGTGTTCTCACATACAGCTCTGCCAGGTATTGTTCAGACTTGCAGTGCATGTGTGAAATGGGCTAGAGATTAACTTGGACTTGGTTAACTGCAATGAAATGAATGATGGGCAAAACTATGAAAATAAAACCCAAGTTGTGATAAACTAGAGTTATTCTTTAAAGGTGGTGTCAGTATTTACCCACCTCGGACTATATCCTTTATACCGGAGGAAACCAATCCGATGGGACAAGAACATGATCTCACACATACAGTAGCTAACAGTTAGCACAGTTATTGTTCACTCAGTTTCCTCAGAGGGATCATTCAAGTGTCCCCCATACTAATTAAATCAAATAATATAAGTGGATTCTAAATGTTCAGTTGCCGTCTTTTCTTGAGCCCATATTGCAATTCTGCTTTGTTGGTGCATTTCATAGCCCAGGAGTGTTATACAACACTGAAAAGATACAGAAACAAAGAGCATGATGAGGATAGTAAGTGAGGGGGGAAAAGGAGACGGGAACTTTAATATTCTCGGTTTCTTCCTGTACCTGCCTAGCGAACAAGCAGGAAGCAGGCTGACATTTACTGTTCATGATGTGTTGTGTGGGAGGAAAAGGAGGAGGTTGGGCTGGATAGGTAGACACATATGGAAGAAGGGAGTGAGACTGGGTGGGTGAGGTGAAGGTGGGGGTGAGGAGGAGAGTGCGCAGGGGTCGTGAGGAGAGGAGATGGGCTGTTTTGCCTATGAAAAAGGAAAGCTGCAAAGGTGAAGGGGTGTGGGTGGCTTAATTGTCTCCACAGACAAAGAACCCTTCTTTTGGTGTGTGACCCTCTCCATACCAACACAGACACACACACACACACACACACACACACACACACACACAGTTACTCCACCCAAATTCCTTGTATCACACCCCCCCCCTCCCAGCTCTCTCCAGGCTCGCTGGACTTTAAACAGTATAGCTGCCACATTCCTGGAGATAGACGGGAGGGGAAGGGAGGGCGTACTTTTGTTTTCATTCATTATGTTTTCAGACCAAATAATTAACCATCACAGTTTTCCGCTTTGGTAATATTGTTTCTGATAAGCAGCAGCCTGTGAAGTTGTCAAATTGTGAATTCAGGGAAAAGAAAAGAGGGAGTGATTAAGGAGAGAGAGACACTGGCAGACAGAGAGAGAGAGAGAGAGAGAGAGAGAGAGAGAGAGAGAGAGAGAAGGGTAATGTACCAATAGGCTAACTTTATTCTGCATACATGGACTGGATACATGGAATGTAGCACACAACAGGATATTGTCCATGTCAGACACGTTCTCACCTACTGGAAATACACCGTTTGGTTTAGAGGGGTGGCGCTGCGTAGAGCGTGCTGGAGGCAGGACATGATGCGGCAGGTGCAAAGCTAGGGTGACCTCTTACCACCAGTCCAGGGACAGCGGATGTAAAATAGCCTCCAGGCACATTTCACTTCTATGTATTATTAGTGTGCATTGTCCCTGATAAATAAACCTGAAATAAAATAAAATTAGATTACACCGCGGTCATGTAGCTGGTTTGGAATTTAGTCATAAATAACCAAGTCTCTTGCTGTTCCTTTAATTTGTCTGTCAATTTCTTCGTTGGCCCATACAGACATAAGTTCCTGAATCTCGTCATCTCTCCAGTTAGACATTTTCGTTTGCTTAGTGTAAATCACCGTTCTTCTTCTCCACCCTTGGATGTTTGCATTCTTCCAGTTTCGCACCAGCCGCATGATAGTAATGTCATGAACAGGCCCACTCGCTCACTGTTAATTCTCCCGACAATGAGCTGCTCTATTCACACATGGGCTCTATCAGACATTTCACAGACATTGTACACGGGAGCTGGCAGGGTAAAGTCCGTTTAATGTCCGGTCCAACTGATTTCATTTCATTCATCTGAATCATCATATTATCATATACGTAGATCAATACGCTATGTCAGGAATGTAAATGAAAAACAACACAATATAATGTTCGATATTATACAGTACATGGCGACACAGCATGATGTAGAATAAAAATGTGTTGTACACCCAGAGCAGGAAGTTTCACCTCAGTGATATTATATATATATATATATATATAATATCACTGAGGTGAAACTTCCTGCTCTCTATATATATATATATATATATATATATGACAGATAAGTAATATTATAGTACAACAATTAAAGCACTTAAAAACACTACGGCAGAGATTTGGTCTTCTAATATAGTGTAATCTCGCACTCAGAGAGCTGACTTTCCAGAAACAACAGGCCATGCCCCTCCTGCATATTAGCTGAAGTGGACAGCATTCAACAGAAAGACCACAACCTAAAATCTTCCTCGGTGCAAACCCAGAATGTGTTCGTATTTCTAACAAAACTCGAGGACAACCAGGCTTCTGATAGCCTCGAGAGATTTGTCTTTCACTTAATTGCTAATTAGCATTTGTCTATAAATTCTGCAGAATATTTTCATTAACATCTGTTCGCATTGTCTTCATGCTGCTTTGACATTGTAAAAAGGTTGTTGAAATAATGGGAGACTGGTCGGACTTTTTCTGTTAACCAAAAGTGAACACTAAATCATGTTAAGAATTTGTGAGAAAGACATGCAGAAAATTACAGCATGGGGCCACCATTGTGAGCCATCAATTCTGCAGCCTTGCAGACCACACCTACACACAGCTACACACACACACACACACACACACACACACACACACACACACACACACACACACACACACACACACACACACACAAGGCGTCGTCTTGCTAAATTGCTGGAATCCAAGCATTTCTGTTGTTATGAAGTGATTAACTCCTTGCTGTTTTTTTCTCTCGGTTTCCCTCTCTCCTCTTCTTTCTCTATTCTCTTACTTCTGCTTCTTCCATTTCCTAATATTATTCACTGATTTATCTCTTTCTCTGGGCTTCTCACGCACTCCATCACCCTTCCTCAATCTCTTTTCATCTGTCTAATTTTCCTCGGTTTCGATTCAAACCATTGTTTCCCTCTTTCGGTCCATCCTTCTGTCTTTATTCCCCCATCGTGTCCTTTCTGCAGTTCGTATTAAGCCAGGTTCGACATCTCCAGTGGAGTATCAGAGTGACAGCGATGCGGAGAGCGGTACAGAGTCTGGATCGGCCTCCCTCAGCGCCCAGAGCCTCGATGCCGGGTGAGTCCAGCCATAGATGGAATCAACAAACAGACTACATTCCAGCACACTTTCAAATTACAAATTTCCCCACACCTGTGTGAGTTTATGCATAATAATTAAATATCAAGACAGAAAAATGGTATATTCCGGAAAAAAATGGAACTCACTGAATCACATATGCACATATGTGTGGTAAAGATGTGTCTCAGGGCATCTGTGTGATTGTTCTGCTGAGTGATGGTGGGGGTAGAGCAGGGATGAGATAAAGGAACACTGTGTTTTTGACCACTAGTGGTGCTGTGGACTGGAGCACTGTTTTGATGAGCAGGTCTCTGTTTTGTTTGCTCTTGTTCTCTACCAGCATGTGCATGAGCATGTAGTCAATATGCAATCCAGATTGCTGCAAATGCAAAGGATGGAAATGCAAATATGTAGCTGGTTGTAGACCTACATTGATCTTAGTAGAATTACACAGATTTGTGAATTTACAGGGCATGAGCTTAAGGGGCAATCCACACGGAAACGCTTTTTGGTGTAAACGCACCATGCATCGTTTTGGCCGATCGTCCAAACGAATCCTGTAAACGCACTGCCCGAAGACGCACTTTTTTTTAAACCTGGTCCCATGGTGAAAAAATTCGAAAGACGGCACCCTTGTGACTTTGTTTGGACAGCGAAGCCGCAAATTTGCAACAATGGCGTACTACATGCTTGTGTTCCTGCTGGAGAAGATATTGAGCCTATTAGGGTTACTAGGGCAAAATATACTGTCTGTTTGTATACAGCGCGCAAGCTTTATGCGCATGCTCTTCTTCTCCGTTTTTGGTGAATTTCTGTAGCAGAAACAGCACCACCTATAGGCCTGGAATATTAAGTAGCGTGTTGAGTCATTTACAAATGGATCCGTTTGGACGCATATATTCTTGGAATGATGTGAGGGAAGATGGGGGAAAAAAAGATTGTTTTGGTCCGTGTGGACGTGGCCTAAGTTTAAATATGTGACAACTACCCTTGTCTCCATAATGAGTTTATTTTTTTTTTTATATGTTTTGGTCTCAAAATATGCAATTGTGGATTCCAGTGTAAATCAGTTATACAAAAAAAGGCTAATTTCTTATATTTATTAGACTGGAAGGCACCTGTTACCTGGGCCTCTGCTGCTAAATAAAACTGCTGCTTCGACCTAGCTCAATGTCTTTATCTACCAAATAACAGACAACAGCTGTATCCATCACTTTAATGCAGTTCCACACATGGGCAGAAATTGGCAGTAACATGACTTATACAGTAGCAGTAGATCCTTAAAAGAACAGAAAAAGAAGAACCGTGTTTGACAAAAAAGCAGCCTTGCAGGATACGCATTAAAAATTCAGCATTTTGGGAAATATGCTTAATTGCCGTCATTCCACAAATGAAATAAGATTTATTTTAAATCACCTACCAACACCTCTAAAGTTGACTAGTTAACACAACAAATCTTCTTTGTTTAACACGTGCAAAAACAGAAATTTTAAAATGACAATTTGTGGTTTTAGACGAAGGAACGTGTTGGATTGATTTCATTAAGCAACACAGTTTATCTATTCTCCCAGCACTTTTGTGCAGCATCTCTAGCAGGGGTTGCCTTCTTCTTACTTCAGGATGCTGCTCACAGCCCGGCTGTTGTTTGCCAAGAGATAGTTCCAGTGCATAACTCAGCATAAATTATTGTTGTTACATTTCTGTTTCTGCACAGATTTAATGTTAAATAATAAGCTTTAGAGGTGCTAGTAGATGTATTTTGGTAAGTAGCCAAGTTAGCTACTTCCACCTGTTTCCAGTCGTCATGCTAAGCTAAGCTAACACTTCATGACTCTAGCTGTGTAAGCAATGCAAAGACATGAGAGTGGTATCACATTTCTCTTCTCAAGCAGATAAACAAATTTCCCAAAAATTTGAACTATTCCGAAAATGTTGCTTGCTTGGAAGAAAACACTGCAGTTGGAGCTCGATACGGCGTGTACAGTCAGTGGTACAACAATGGTCCATTATAAATCAGACATCTGTAAAACTGTTGACAGGACATTAATACCATTAACCATGCGTGATGTCATCTCAGAGTAAAGTCCATGATAGGAGTCGACAGGGCCAGCGAGAGAGGGACTAATGCGCAGCAGGGTTTATGGGAAATGCGGTCTTTGTGTGGATCACCTCCCTCCCATGCAGCCTCCTGACTAATTACATTACTGCAGCGCTGCCATGACTGGACACTTGTATAACCTTATATAACCCTCTGCACAGGAGAACACACTGCAGACGCCCTGGCTCTATCACAGGGAGACGTGTGTGTGTGTGTGTGTGTGTGTGTGTGTGTGTGTGTGTGTGTGTGTGTTCTCAGTACACACTTCATAACTTAGGACATTTGGTCCTCTCAAGTAAAATATGGACCTTGTTACTTGTAGGTTACTTGTAATCTAATGGTCAAGGCTGCAGAGTGAATGTTAGTGTGCCAGCAAAGGTTCTTACAAGTACAGTAAAACTGTGTGTGTGTGTCCAGTGTGTTTATTAGTAAGTCAGGATAGAGCTCCACACCCAAAGGCGAGGCCACCTGACTGTAACTGAAATTAAGGGTGTGGATGTCAACGGTTAGCTTAGTGCTGTAATCTGCTGCTTGTGTGTGTGTGTGTGTGTGTGTGTGTCTGTCTGTCTGTCTGTCTGTCTGTCTGTCTGTCTGTCTGTCAAAGTGAACAAGGGTGTTTCTGGGTATTTGTGTTTTTTAGTTTTTGTGAGGAAGTGTGTCTGTGTTTACGTACGTACGTACGTGTGTGTGTGTGTGTGTGTGTGTGTGTGTGTGTGTGTGTGTGTGTGTGTGTGTGTTTTTGCTTGTTGCTGGGCAGGGCTGTCCCAGAGCTGGGGTGTAAACAACGTTTCGTAATGCTGTTAGCCGTCACACCTCCTACGGAGAGAGACAGAGAGGCTTTGTCAAATGAATATCGAAAACATAGCTAACTCAGAAAATCACAATACAAACAACTCCATCATTGACATCAGAATTTAAATGTAAAAGGGAGAGAGGCAGAAGGAGAATGAAATAAAGAGAAAAGAGTGGATGATTTAGTTTTTTTGTAGATATGAGAAAAGAAGTGAATAAAAAATGAAAAGTTTTGAAGATTTTAAAGAAATAAACAAGAGAGAGAAAGCGAGAGAGAGAGAGAGAGAGAGAGAGAGAGAGAGAGAGAGAGAGAGAGAGAGAGAGAGAGAGAGAGAGAGAGAGAGAGAGAGAGAGACAGAGACAGAGACAGTAATGCTGAAGTGGAAGCTGTTCTGCAGCTGTGTTAAATGCAGTATGACCCTCTGATGCCCCCCAGTGGCCTTAATGTCACTTTATAAATGAACCTGAACCGGATGATGCGGGTTGTTCTAGTGTGCAATGATGAAACACATCATTGCACAGTATAGTCATGTGAAGTTGTTACAAACAATACACCTGGAATGTCTTTAATGATTGTTGAATTTTCAAATGTATGAATGTTGTCAGGTCATACAGTGTAAAAGTTGTGTTATGTCAAGGCCATATCAACATAGTATGATGTACAATGACACAACGATGGCCATCGCAGGTAAGAAGTGAAATGTAAATGAATTAAACAAAGGTGAAAAAAAATTAAATCAACAAAATTAACTTGAACATAGATAAACAGTTTGGATAGTAATTTGCACTGATTCGAGATTTTTAAGACCAATAACAGTATCAGAATTTGAAATCTGACAACAAAATATTGGCCGATAAACTCATACCATAATAATTATACTAATAAAAACTTAATTATAAACCACTTTTCAAAACAAAGTTACAAAGTGCTTTACATGGTTGAACCAGGATTTAAACATTTCAGGACTTAGGCAAATCAAATCAGACAATTCCTTTCTTATTTTCTTAATTTTCCTTTCTCAGGTCGGTTATGGACTTAGAGCCCGTCGATCCAGATTCGCCAGACATCAAGAGGAGGCGGATCCATATGTGTGACTATGAAGGCTGTAAAAAAGTTTACACCAAGAGTTCCCACCTCAAAGCTCACAGGAGGATACACACAGGTGAGACCTGAGCAAAACAAACACTAATAACACAACATCTATCCAGGTTTAAAGAGCAGTTCACCCTAAAATGAAAACATTATTATCTACTGACCACCAATCACAGAGTGTGTATAGTTAGCGCTGGGCAATATATCGATGTTATATCGATATCGCGATATGAGACTAGATATCGTCTTAGATTTTGGATATTGTAATATGGTAAGTGTTGTCTTTTCCTGGTTTTAAAGGCTGCATTACAGTAAAGTGATGTCATTTTCTGAACTTACCAGACTGTTCTAGCTGTTCTATTATTTACCTTTACCCACTAAGTCATTAAATCATTTCTGGTGATTATTTATCAAAAATCTCATTGTGTAAATAACATTTTGTTAAAGCACCAATAGTCAACCATACAATATCGTCGCAATATCGACATCGAGGTATTTGGTCAAGAATATCATGATATTAGATTTTCTCTACATCGCCCAGCCCTATGTATAGTTCTGCAGCTAGGTTTTTTTTTTTCAGGTATCTTTCTATCAATGCAACCCTCCCTAGGCAGCTCATTAAACACTGTAATGTGATTTGTTTCCTGAAAACATCCAATGAAAGGTCACTTTCTGTGACCCTGTGTCCTCATATCAGTGCATTACATTTGGGGTTTGCTGCACCTTATACGAAGCTACCAAGTGACCAAACCATAAGACAGCCAGGGAGAGGTGCCTTAGCATCAGTTACCAGGGGCGATAGGAAGGTATGTGTAGTAAAGTGGTATGATAACAAACCATTGTTGATGCTTTCCGCTGTTCATGCTGAACAGCCAGAAGACACCTGCCAGCGACGGTCCAAGAAAGACAAACCATACATTGTTTTTTTCCAAACCTGTACTTCATTTTTTTTTTTTAAGACAATGCTTCGTTTTTATACTTATCAGGTCCTACTAATCCCAAATAGCTAGGAGAAATTAAAAATACATACCAAACAAAAAGTCTGGTCTCAGGAGGACATAAGCAGATGTGAGTGGTTCATCACAGCTTTCCTCTTCCCTCCCATCCCTATGTTGCTTCCTCCCTTCCTCTCCTCTCCCCTAACTCTTCTCCTTGTGTCCTGCTTCCTCCAGGAGAGAAGCCCTACCACTGTACCTGGGAGGGCTGCACCTGGCGCTTCGCCCGCTCCGACGAGCTGACTCGACATTTCCGCAAGCACACCGGAATCAAACCTTTCCGTTGCACTGAGTGCGACCGCTCCTTTTCCCGGTCCGACCACCTGTCCCTGCACCGCCGCCGCCACGTCATGATGTGAACTCTGACCCCCCCCCCCCACATACCAACCTCTTAAACCCTTGACAAAGTCCCTCACAGCACATCTTGTACCAGTGCCCCAACACCCCCACCCCACATAAACCTCACCTCTTTAATCAGCAGATTAAAAAAGACACTGTACCTCCTTTCTCCTCCTCCTCTTTATTTTGAAATCACAGGAACATCAGGAATGTGTCTGTGCATTTGTGTGTGTGCAAAGTGGAGGTTAGGGGATTTTTACTGTGTGTTTCAACACAACATCGTCACCACCATCATCATCATCATCATCATCGCCGTCCACCCAACAGCCCTCCTATCCCATAACAGTCCCCTCCCTACCATCCTTCAACTCAACTTCACTCAAAGTTCACACAAGACGTCCCCTCCTCAGACAGAGAAGGATGGACTGAAAGTCATCTAACAGCAGGGGCGTTCATCTAGCCATCCATCCATCCATCCATCACACGCATCCATCCAAAAGAGAGGAGGAAGAGGAGGGGGCAAGAGGAGCGGTGACATGCCTGTGTTGTTTTTGATCTAAAACCAGAAGGGGAAATTTTAAGCGGGATGTCACTTCAGCTGCCCTATCAATATTCATTCTGTACATATCCAGAGTTGGGAAGTTATGTGACTCCAAGCAAACATTTTTGGATGATCCTTGAATTTCCCCTTGGGGATCAATAAAGTATCTATCTATCTATCTATCTATCTATCTATCTATCTATCTATCTATCTATCTATCTATCTATCTAAAGGTAACTCCCAAAAAATGCCTCAAATAGCCCCTTCTCACCACAGGAACCTTTCCAGGAACCCTTTTAGGACCTCAAAACCTTTGCCTGTCTTTCTAACCATTTTGACTTGAGGAACTAACACAATTATTGATCAGGAGCTATCGAATCAAAGAATAGGTAAATAAGAATACAAAAAGTGTGACAATTGGTCAGTGCTATGGACACATTTCGGTTGGTACCAAAAAAGCTCTAATCCTCGGTCCTGCTCTTGGGCCAAAACTGTCTGGGTGTAACAGTAATAAATAACATCACAGACACAAACGCAATGATTCTGGGTTTGTTTCTTCACATGCAAAATTGTGTCTCAAACAAATACATAATTGGACTTATTTGCAGAATCGTCAGACTTTTCCAGATGCATTGGAAATCTGCAAAAGATACTCTTAGTTCCTGGTACTGTTTTTTTTTAAAAAGAGTCTAAAACAACCAAAACTCAGTTTGATTATATCAATTTGTCATCACAACTTTTGGATAAATGATTTACTATAATTGAATGGATCTTGAAAGTAAAGGCTTCCCATCCATGTGCATATCAGTGTATGAGTTAGCGTATGTGCATGTAGTGAGCTTTTTGACAGCAGCTGAAGTGACATCAAACAGACATTTCCTCTTTGGCAAACATCTATCTGAGGCTAGGATATAAAAGTTCTCTATCTTGTCCTGACTCCCCACCCCCATCACCCTGCACCCTCTACCCCACCCATATCTCCTGGTACAGGGAGCTACAAGACTGTGAACTTTCGAAAGATTAATTTGTTTTCATTGTATCAATCACATTATTGTTACTTGCGTGTTCTCCCCCCGCACACACCTTCCTGGTTGTTCTTCGATAACAGTATTTGCTTTTTATGTGTTGTTGTTGCTGTTGTCTTATGAAATATGCCTTCAGTTCTATCTTTTTCTTCTTTGCCAGGAATGGCACTCTTAACAGAATGGCATCCTTTAAAAAAAAAAGAAAAAAAAGAAATCTGATTCTTTTATTGTTTTCTGAGGCTGTGAAAAAGACAGAGGAGACACAAATAGTTTGAGATTACAAGTAAAACTAGTGCAGGGAATAGGGGAGCTTTTCTCTGTGTGTGTGTGTGTGTGTGTGTGTGTGTGTGTGTGTGTGTGTGTGTGTGTGTGTGTGTGTGTGTGGGTGGGTGGGGGGGTGGGTGTGTGTGTGTGTGTGGGTTCGTGGGTGTGCGTTGTTCGTGTGTGTGTGTGTGCACATGTTTTGAGACAAACACATAATCAGAATTTAAGATTTTTACGAGTGTGTGTTCCGGGCACTTGTTGTTCTTTTACCTCTTGCCCGTTGAGCCTTAATAACTGAAGTCAATCTGTAAGGGCAAAACCAGAACCACTGACAGAGGGCTTTTGGCCAAAGATAAACTGTGTGTCTCTATTCATAAAGACTCTGTTCATGAGTACTTGATCTTAGAAAGGACGTTCCCTTCCTTAGCTTGCTTTTTTGTGTTTTGAAACCAAGAAAGAGTGCTACATGTGGGACCTTTCAAATTCACATTTTTAATTTGGAGACAAATTGCCTTGTAAACAGACTGTTGCTGGGAAGCCACAAGGAACAACAGTTAGGCATGAAATCTGCTGGATTACTTTGGCACAACATGAAGAGGGTGCTCCAGAGCAAGCAGATTTAAATCTTTTTGAATGTTTGATGATAGCAGAGGAGAAAAATAAAGTTAAGGGATAATTAAGGATTCACATTTAGCTGACAATTGAAAATGTGGTCTTATTATTCAGAAATTGTCACAGTGACCGCCTCATTTGTGTACACCACGAATATTTTGACACTTTTGAACAAAACTATAATTTTCTGGCTTTGCAACAGCAGAAAGCACCGTGAACACTCAACAATGTAAACACCCTTTGCACTGGTTTCATGACCTTACAACGCACTGAAAGTCACAGTGGCCGGGCCGTCTGTCAGTGGTTCTGTGAGAAACCAGGCACTGTGTCGGGCTGTCAGGGTCTGTAGTGCCTGTGATTTAAACCACGGGGAAACTAAGCGCTCTGCTCACTAGCATTTCTATCAGGGTGGGGGGTCAATTCTCTTTCAACTGAGTTTGTATTGCATTTTGACAGAACTTAATTTAATGCCTCAAAATACTAACCCACTATAAATAGCAGATCATTTGTTTTTTTATTCAGACAGTTGGAACAGAATTGAACCCCTAACCCTTCCCTCTAACCCACGGTGTCCATGTCTTAAGTGGGCTGTTTTCCAGCTCCTATTCTGGGCTGAACTTGATTATGCAACATAACGCAGACCTCGCTCCAAGCACTCTTCTGAACTCAGTAGTAGAGCATGGGGTAATCCCTATGTTCCCAGGGTCCTCATTGTAAGAAGTTGGTAAGGGCTATCTCCACAACTCAAATTGCAAAAGAATAGAAAGATAGATGTTTGAAATGCATTTGAACGGTAAAATATATTCAGCCACTGTGGAGATATCAATGTCCAAAGTCAAGAAAACGGTCTGTCTGCACATTTAAGGGCATAGGTTTCAAGGAGTATAACGTCAGTAGGCTATAAGCTGTAAGCAATTTCACCATAACTGACCCAGGGGAACATTTGACCTACGGAAATAAGCATTTCTGAGAACATAGAACCCTGGGAACATACTGTAGATATGCCCCTGTACAGCACAAGCTGGTTGTTGTACTGCTGATATGCAGCTCACATGGGTTGTAACAAGAACCTTAAAAAGAAGGCCCGGATGCGTAGAAGCCTGTGCCGTTGATCACTGAACAAAGCCTCCTCTGAAATCACTTTTAGAATATACGGCAAGAGTTGTGACTGTGAACTGATAAACACAGACAGGAACTCAAACCTGTAGCCATGTCTTAATCAAGGGGCTGAGTGTGAACGTGATCAATGGAACATGCTGTTCACAATCCCAATGTGTCCCTTTACAAACAAAAAGGCAAAAACACATTTGACGTTGTTCTTGTCAGCCATTCGGAGTTACTGTTGTTGTTGTTGTTGTTGTTTCAAAAGCTAGTAAGCGAGAGCAAAAGGTTATTCACCTGGTCTTTCACAGTATGATAACTGAGATGGACGTGCAGGCTTCCTGTGAGTTAAGTGCATGCCATAAACAGGGACAATTGTTTGGTCTGTACACTGCAAAAAAAAGAATTGTCTTGCAAAGTCACTGAATCTGGTTTTGATTTTGAAAAGAAAAATGAAAAGAAAAAAAATAATTTCACTTTTTTTTCTCCATTATTAAGAATCTAAACTAAATTCAGTCACTTGTTTGGAGGGGTATTGTCCTTTTTTGCAGTGCAGAGCAATACAAAGTTCCAATTTCTCTTAACATCCCCCTCTGCTTCAACTAAAAAAGTCCAACATAGTTACTAAGCACATCTTTCTAGAAGAGTATATGCATTTGATTGCAAATGTCTTTCTTTTGTAAACTGTTGATAAAGACATTAAGGACAATGACAAATAATAAAGATAAATTCATGTACATAAATGTATATAATCAAAAAGTGCAGAGTAAATGTAACGGGTGAATATCTATTTTTAACACTGACTAGATAATGTGAAAAAATCTTTTTCTTTCTTCTTCTTCTGTTGGTTTGATGACATGTGTTGTTTCTTTTCAAATCTAATAAGACATTTGCTTCGTAGTTTCTTTAAAAAAAAAAAAAGAATTGGTCCCACTTGTGTTGTGCACACTTGTTGCATGGAGAGTAGCCTTCTTGTTTTCTTATAGTGACGTTGGTAAGCATGTCAGTGTGTGTGTGAGACTGTGGGGTTCCCTTAACATTGATCACCTGAGGAAAACAAAAAAAACCCACATTGACAATTATTAATTAAGGATCCATTTATTAGTATAACACAGCTTGATATTTCTGCACTGGACCTCATATAAAATATCACTAAAAACAGTCAGTGAAGTGTGATATTTAGTTGGTTTGGGTCTCAAGCTTCAGAAAGTTCAGGTCAGACGGGGCTAAAAAATATCAATGTTTTTGGATATTTTGGATTAGATTGTCGGTTTTACACTCTCCAGACTCATAGCAGCTCAATTATGTTGACAAGTAACACAAGTAGTAACATATCCAACCTGGTATACAACTTGTTTTATTATAAGAAACAGGAAACAACCAGTTTCCACAGTCAAAATATGCTAATGAATTTTCTCCCATTTGACATTCAGACATTGAAGGAAGCAAGTTTTGACACAAAATGTTCAAAATGTTTGTATTTCATTAGATGGATCCCTCGCTCCTTTATTTCTAGGAACAGTTTCCCCACTTAGCACATGTATGTGTCATTATGTACATGAAAATATTAATGCCCCATCGCTTTACAAGCACACTGATCAGCTGTGGTGACCATTATAGCAGGAACATTGATATTTTATATACAGAGACAAACACACACTGAAACCTCCACTGTCACACTGAGGATAGTCAGTTATTACACCTCAGAGCCTGTTGACGATGACCCAGACAAAGTCTTTTCGCTGATGTTGGAATTGTTGCAGGGAGACTGATGCATGTGTTTGTGTTTTTCCTGCTTCCTATTGTTTCTTTTGCGGTTTGTGCAAACTTGTTTTCCTTCGGTATTGTTCTAAATATTCTGTTCATGTATAAAGCAGGAATGTTCATCTGTGAACAGGCAGTGAAACATTTAAAGAATTGTATCCCCATTGCGACCTAGACGGGATAGAGTTCACGTCTGAAGGTGACGTCAATGACTGTGTCCGTCTGTGTGCGAGTGCCTCGACTCACTTCCTCCGCAAATCAGACATTTTAAGTATTTTCTATTGAATGCAGTAACTTATGGGCCAGTACTATATTTACTCAGTGCAATGCAGTTATCCTTATAATAATACAATTATTAATAATATTTTTTTCTTTCTTTTTTTGTATTTGTACAGAACAAATGTGTAAAGATCAGTGAGGAAAACGTGAGCTTTTTGATACTGTGACTCATAGTGTTTAAAAGTCAGTTTCTCCCTGTACAGTTGTGATTATTTCCCCTTCCCCACTTCTTCTTTTATAGAATAAAACATGTTTTTGGTGCAATTTAATGCCTGATGTCTCTGTGTTGTTTATTATATTTTGGTGATGCTGTTATCCAGAATCCAGTGGTTCAGCAGTGCTATGGAAGAAGTCAAAAGTCAAATGATAATTTAACTAGAAAATGCATTTCCTGTGAATGCTGAAAAGCTTAATTGCTAAAGCTAAACGGGAATGCTGACATAATTGTGTAAGAAGAAGGTGAAGAAGTGAGAATAGTTGGAAAAGTGGGAATGGTTTTAATTAGTATGAATTTCAGTGAAATGTTGAATAATACCAATAACTGAGTATAAAACAGTGGAATATTTTAAAGTTTTTTTTAAAATAAAAGTCATATAGCATTTTGAAAAAAGGTGATGAAAAAGTCATAGTATAGATTACTGAAAAAAGGGATAAAAATGTCATAGTATAGTTTGTTGAAAAAAGTCATGAAAAAGACAGTATAGTATAGTATGTTGATTAAAGTCCCAAAAGTCGTGGTATAGTACATCTAAAACAGTCATTAAAAAGTCATAGGATGGTATGTCTTAAAAAAGTCAGTATAGCCAGTCCATAGTAAAATCCATAGTATAGTATCTTGAATGAAATGCTAACTAAGTCATAGTATAGTATGTCGAAAAAAAGTAATAGTCATATTATAATATGATGAAAAAAGTCATAGTATAGTATGTCAAAAAAGTATTAAAAAGTGATAGGATATTATGTCGAAAAAAGTCAGTATAGCCAGTCGAAAAAAGTCAGTATATCATGTAAAAAAAGTCATAGTATAATATGTTGAATAAAGGGATAACTAAGTCATAGTATAATATGTTGAAAAAAGTCATAAAAGTCATAGTATATCACGTCGAAAAAATTGATAAAAAAAGTCATAGTATAGCATGTCGAAAAATTCATAGTATAGCGTGTCGAAAAAAGAGATAAATAAGTCATATTATAGTAAGTCGAAAAAAAGTGATAAAAAGTCATAGTATAGCATGTGAAAAAAAGTTATAAAAAAGTCACAGTATAGAATGATGAAAAAGGTGATAAAAAAGTCATAGTATCGTATGTTGAAAAAAGTGATAAAAAAGTCATAGAATAGCATGTTGAAAAAAGTGATAAAAAAGTAACAGTATAGTGGATTGAAAAATGTGATAAAAAAGTCATAGTATAGCATGTTGTAAAAAGCGATATAAAAGCATAGACTGTATATTAATGGCCAACGCATCCGGTTCGGCGAAGTGCTGCAAATGCGGAAGTGCTTTAAACCTGCATTCTATCTGAATTCCAGCAGGGGGCGACACGTGCGGTTGCAAAAGGAGGTCGGTTTCTGTAGAAGTCTATGAGAAAGTGACCCACTTCTCACTTGATTTATTACCTCAGTAAACATTTTCATAATGAGTTTATGGTCTCAATCGTTAGTTTGAAGTCTTCTGCAACAAAGAATAATGTTAATTTTTTGAATTATGGTCTGGTTGATTTTAAAATTGGAGATAAAGCAGGGGGTGTTTTAGGGTATGGCTATGATGTGATTGCCAGTGAAAGTGTGTAACGTAACGTAGAGTGTAAGGGCTCCTCCCTCACTCCTCCCTCTCGTCTAAAAACGTCATGTCTGCAACCAGGATGGCTGCGCCCGTAACGGCAAACTCAACGACTCATAGCAGATCTCCACAAACCAATGCGTGACATCACACATGCGCTATCGATTAATATACTGTCTATTTATAAAAGTAATAGTATAGCATGTCGAAAAAAGTCATAGTATAGCGTGTCGAAAAAAGTGATAAATAAGTCATAGTATAGTATGTCGAAAAAGTGATAAAAAAGTCATAGTATAGCATTTCGAAAAAAGTGATAATAAAGTCATAGTATCGTATGTTGAAAAAATGGATAAAAAAGTCATAGTTATAGCATGTCGAAAAAAGTGATAAAAAAGTCACAGTAAAGTATGTCAAAAACGTAATAAAAAAGTCATAGTATAGTATGTCGAAAAAAGTGATAAATAGTAATAGTATGGAATGTTAAAAAAGTGATAAAAAAGTCATAGCATAGTAAGTCAAAAAAGTGAGAAAAGTCATAGTATGGTATGTTGAAAAAAATCAGTAAATCATGTAAAAAAAAGTATAGTATGTTGAATAAAGTGATAACTAATCATAGTACAGTATGTCGAAAAGAAGTTATAAAAAGTCATAGTATACTATGACGACAAAAGTCATAGTATAGTGAAAAAAGAGATGAAAAAGTAATTGGATAGCATGTCAAAAAGTGATAGAAAAAGTTATATTTAAAAAAGTCAGTAAATCAAGCAAAAAAAAGTCATAGTATAATACGTCGAATGAAGTGATAACTAAGTCATAGTATAGTATGTCGAAAAAAAGTCAAAGTGTAGTATGCAGAAACAAGTGATAAAGTCAGTAAAGCATATGGAAAAAAGTAATAAAAGTCATAGTATAGCATGTCGAAAAAGTCATAGTATAGTATATTGAAAAAAGGGATAAATAAGTCATAGTATAGCATGTCAAAAAAGTCATAGTATAGTATGTTGAAAAAAGGGATAAATAAGTCATAGTATAGTATGTCGAAAAAGTCATAGTATAGTACGTCGGAAAAAGTGTTAAAAAGGATAACACTTTATAATAACCATCATTAATAGATGGTAAATTGATAGTTAATTAATCTTTAGTTAATTGTCATTTAACTGTTAGCAAACCATTAAATTATAATTAATAATGTTTACTAATTATTAGTAGTGCTGTAAATTAACAGTTTATTGTTACACACATTATATCCCTCATATACTATATTAGGTATCAGGTAATGATTAAAAATGTTTGTAAACCTTTAAGAAACCAAACATTACATAGATAGATGGACCAGATATTCCCAACACTTTGTTAAGGCTTACTAGTTGGTTGGTAAACTGTCTTTAAACAGTGTCTGGATGGTTATTATAAAGTTGCAACATATAATATCTATATACATACACACATATATGTATATACTGTGTGTATATATATACATATATGTATACATATATGTATGTATGTATATAGATATTTATTTTGTATAGGTTGCAACTTTATAATAACCATCCAGACACTGTTTCTAGACAGTTTACCAACCAACTAGTAACCCTTAACAAAGTGTTGGAAAGTTATTTAAAGTCACAGTATAGAATGTCGAAAACAGTGATAAAAAAAGTCATAGTAGCGTATGTTGAAAAAAGGGATAAAAAAGTCAAAGTATAGCATGTCGAAAAAAGTGATAAAAAGTCACAGTATAATGTGTCGAAAAATGTGATAAAAGAGTCATAGTACAGTATGTCGAAAGAGTCATAGTATAGCATGTTGTAAAAAGTGATAAAAAGTAATAGTATAGCATGTCGTAAAAAGTCATAGTATAGCTGTTTCGAAAAAAGTCATAGTATAGCATGTTGTAAAAAAAGTGATAGTAAAGTATGTCAAAAACCTAATAAAAAAGTCATGGTATAGTATGTCAAAAAAGTGATAAAAGTCATAGTATAGTATGTCGAAAAAAAGTCATAGTACAGAATGTCAAAAAAAAAGTGATAAAAAAAAGTCATAGTGTGGAATGTTAAAAAAAAGTGATAAAAAAGTCATAGTAAAGCATGTCGATAAAAGTGATAAAAATGTGATAGCATAAATTATGTAAAAAAGTGAGAAAAGTCATAGTATGGTAAGTTGAAAAAAGTCAATAAATCATGACAAAAAAAGTATGGTATGTTGAATAAAATGATAACTAATCATAGTATGTATGTCAAAAAAAGTGATAATACAGATGTCGAAAAAGGTGATAAAAAAGTCATAGTTTAGTATGTCGAAAAAAAGTTATAAAAAGTCATACTGTAGTATGACGAAAAAAGTTACAGTATAGAATGGAGAAACAAGGGAATCAAACCTTGGTCAAAGTCCAACCTGCTGGTTGTCTGTTGAAGCAGTGCAAACCCCTGAGCCACTGTCCCACCAAAGAACCAGTATTGAAAACAGTCATAGTATAGTATGTTGAAATAAGCCATTAAAAGGTCATAGTATGGTATGTGAAAAAAGTGATAAAAAAGTAATAGTGTGGTGTATTGAAAAAAGTCAGTAAATCATGTCAAAAAAAGGTCAAAGTATAGTATGTTGAATAAAATTATACAAAAGTCATAAAATAGCATGTTGAAAAAAGTGATAAAAAAGTCAGTATAGTATTTCCAAAAAAGTCATAGTATAGTATGAAGAAAAAGTGATAGTAAAGTATGTCAAAAAAATGATTAAAAAGTCATAGTATAGTATGTCAAAAAAGTGATAAAAAAGTCATAGTGTGGTATATTGAAAAAAGTCAGTAAATCATGTCAAAAAAGTCAAAGTATAGTATGATGAATAAAAGTTATTAAAAGTCATAGTGTATGACGAAAAAAAATCATAGTATGAACAAAGAACTGATGAAAAAGTCATAGTATAGCATGTCAAAAAAGTGATAACAAAGTAATAGTATGTATGTCGAAAAAGTGATAAAAAAGTCATTGTATAGAAAGTAAAAAATAGTGATAAAAAGTCATAGTACAGTATGTAAAGCAAGTGATAAAAAAATTCATAGTATAGGACTAGAACCTGGGTCCAGTCCAACTTGCTGGTGGTCTGTTGGAACAGTGAAAACCACTGAGCCACTGTCCAACCAAAAGATTGCATTGAAAACAGTGATAGGTTAGTATGTCGAAATAAGCCATTAAAAAGTCATAGTATGGTATCTGAAAAAAGGGTTAAAAAATTCATAGTATAGGATGTTGATAAATGTGATCAACATTTTTTTAGTACAGTATGTTGAAAATAGTGATAAAAAAGTCCTAGTAAAGCATGTCAAAAAAAGTGATAAAAAAGTGATAGTAAAGTATGTCAAAAAAGTAATTAAAAGGTCATAGTATAGTATGTCGAATAAAGGGATAAAAAAGTCAGTGTGGTATGTTGAAAAAAGTCAGTAAATCATGTCAAAAAAGTCATAGTATAGTATGTCAAAAAAAGTTATAAAAAGTCATAGTGTAGTATGACGAAAAAAGTTATAGTATAGAATGGAGAAACTAGTGATAAAAAAGTCATTGTATATTAAGTAAAAAACAGTGATAAAAAAGTCATAGTATAGCACCTGGGTGAAAAAAGTCTTGTAGTATTGTACGTCGAAAAAAGTGATACAAAAGTCATACTATAGCCTAGTATGTTGTAAAAAAGTCATATTATAGTATAATGAAAAAAGTGAGAAAAGAGTCCGTATAGTATATTCAAAAAAGTCATAGTATAGTATGAAGAAAAAAGTGATAAAAAAAGTGATAGTATATATGTCAAAAAAGTCATAGTATGTAGAATAAAGTGATAACAAAGTCACAAGTATGTATGTTGAAAAAAGTCATAGTATAGTATGTCAAAAAACATGATAAAAAAGTCACAGTATAGTATGTCAAAAAAATGATAAAAAAAGTCATAGTATAGCATGTCGACAAAAGTGATAAAAAAGTCATAGTATCTTTGTCGAAAAAGGTCACAACAAAGTCATAGTATAGTATGTCGAAAAAAGTGATTTTTTTACAATGCGAATTTGATAACGTTTTTGTTCTTGTCTTGGACAAATATAAAATCAGGAAGAAAGGATTTTATATCAGCGAATTACAGATTTGTTGAAAATATAAAACTAAAAAACCTTTTTTTTTGGCATGGGAAACAGATGTTTACATTACCAAAGCATACATACAATAAGTAAAGATCTACAAGAAGAACATGTAAACAGAGCTGTGTAACTTTGTATTCAAACACTGTATATAAATGAAAATGGGTCAAGCTAAATTTAAAAATACTAACACACAAATTGTGAATTTTCTCCTATAAATAATCTAAGCATCTTATATTTAAAGCGATAGTGCGTAGTTTCTGCCGCCCCCATGAGGAATTCTAAGTAATGAAAACAAAAATTCTCCACATGATACAAGCCTTCTGTTATCGCGCAACCCCCCACCCCTCCTCCACACAGTTGCTAATAGCCAAGGAGGACACGGAGGATTAAAAACAAATGATGCCTATTGCTTGGAGATTAACAACTCACATATATGCCAAAATGAAACACTGCAATCAAAACGTAACACTCCTTTCTAAAAATGAAATTCTTGCAACAAAATCATACACACAAGCACCATTTGAATTACTCTTTCATATCACCAGCAACACACTGATGGGCTTTATAGAAAACACTGCAGTCTTTGGGTTTCTATTTTTATTGTCATTTTCTCAGACTCAGTCTTCTGTAAAACTCAAAAGTAGAATTTCTGCAGTAATCAAACAACAGTTTTTACAAAAAACAAACATTCTTACAGAAATAAAGAAAAATAGAATCACAAATCATCAAATTTAGCAACAAAACAAAAGTAAAAAAAACTATTACTGGATACTGTAAATTGCTATTGGGAAAACAAACCATATACTTGTTTTGTGTGTGTGTGTCTGTGTGTGTGTGTGTGTGTGTGTGTGTGTGTGTGTGTGTGTGTGTGTGTGTGTGTGTGTGTGTGTGTGTGTGTGTGTGTGTGTGTGTGTGGTGGGGATCTGGCCACAAGACCTCGTCAACATCAGAGGTGATGTCTCTTCCACGTCCGACTCCTCTCTCTCTCTCTCTCTCTTTGTCCTCCTCTTACTCTGACTCTCATTGCCTCCATGCTTGCAACGTTCTCAAAATGGTTTACCTGAGGCCTATTTGTAGTGCTAAGGCTCAGACCGATTGGTGTTCTGTTTTCTGTGCAAGTGTTTTCAGGTCTGTATGTAAGTGCCTACAATTGCCAGATGAGTTTTACATTTTGAACAGTGTTTTCCCAATGACAACAGGAGATTTCGTTTTTGAACAAAGTGTCTAATGTAAGAAAACGTGTAGTGTTTCGCAATAAGTGTGTTAAAGAATTGCAAACAAAGTGCAAATTTGACAATGTGTTACAGTTTTTTAAAACTTTCCCACAATTATCAAAACCTTACACTCAAGGAGCAAAACACTGGCCTAGATTTGCACAACTGTAAGCACATTGTCAGCTTCACACTTTTTGCTAAACATTACATACAGTGATTAGCAAAACACTAAACACACTTGTATGCATTTGACACAGAAATGTATCATGATGTCATGTCCTTGCAATTTCAAAGCAAAGCCTTTTAAATGAACACATCCATGAACCAATTGGTTAAACACAGCCACCAGGTACGCAAACATATGATTGCTTAATTGTAGACACACCAATCAGGTTTAAGCACTATATAAAATGCAGCAGGTAAGTTCACCTGCCTTCAACCAAAATGGAAGGAGTCAGAAGAAGAAGACTAAGAGTGAGAGGGGGAATGCACAGAGGAGGAGAAGAAGGTAGAGGTAGAGGAAGAGGAAGAGGCCCAGCCAGAGGTAAAGGCCGAGGTGGAGGTAGAGGAAGAGGGAGAGGGAGCAGAAGACCTGAAGCCGGAGAATATGCTCAAAGAAGAAGAGGACCAAATTTATCAAATGAAAGTCGCGCAACACTAGTGGACCATGTTGTGAACCACGGATTGATGCTGAGGGAGGCTGGACTAAGAGTTCAGCCAAATCTTAGATATACAGTGGCATCTGTCATAAAGATATTTCGACAAGGAAACAGGTAAAAGAAAATCTGTCTACAGTTACAGTAATCAGCTGCTCATTGTGTGCACCATATCAGCACTTATGATACTCCTCCCTGTGACATTTGAGGATTGAAGGTCGAGAACGACAAGGAAGAAGGAGGCCCATATTCACGCGAGGGTTTACGATCTCCGCCCCGAGGCCCTGGAACCCCCCTCATTCAGGCCATGGAGGACGCCTGTGAACAAGTCGACGCCCCAGCTGTGCAAGGATGGATTCGACATTCAAGAAGGTTGTCTTGCCAATGAGGATATTGCCTGTGATGTTGATGAAATTCTCTGGCCAGATCCAGCTAGGCGAAAAGATAATGTCTTGTATTTTCTGTACTTTTTCAGATAATTTTTTTGTTTGTTGTTGTTTTTTCTGTGATTGTAACCTGTACTGGATACCGTATTTTATGTGCTAACAATGTTATGCACACTACTGTAGTAGCATGAAAACTAGGACTTGTTTTGTTGTTGATTCTCCATGTCGACATGTTGACTGATTTGGGTATATGGAGAGAAATAAATTATAAATTATATGCATTGATGAACTTATTGTATATTTGTACTTGCTCTCTGTACTTCATTTACAGTACTCTAATCACTGAGAAGTAGAATTGCTAAAAGTGTTTTAGGTTAGCAACAGCAGTGTGCAGTGTGTGTAACTTAACGTAATTAAGTCAAATGAAACGTATGTGTTTCATATGGTAACAAAATATGTTTTTTATAAAATAGTGTATAGTTTTTGCAAGAGTGTTTCATTTTGCAAAGGGTCTGAGGTGTTCTGCTAATTGGGTGTGTGGTTGTGCTAATTGTGTGTAGTGTTTTGAAAAAGACAGTCCCTGTTTTCAAAATTGTGCTTAAGCAATTGAAAAGAACTGTAATACCACATTGTGGTTCTGGGCTGAAGGTTTGTTCCAGTGGCTCATACGGGAGAGTCAAGTCAGCATAGCGTAGACACACTTGCAAGTTGAGATGTCCTCCACAAGAGGGAGCACTTGAACAGAGAATGGGGCGACAACTGAAGGAATCCCACCAGTGAGGACTATGAGAGCCAAAAACATCCAACTCAGGTAAAAGAGGAAGTGTCAGCAGAGGTAAACAGCTTATCAGCTTGAGTCAGAGTTATTATAATAACTGGCTCATTTAAAATGCAAATTCTCTTTAATGTAAGCAAAAAACATAATTTGTTTGCAATTCAAACAGAAGGAGAACACTGTGATCAATCTAAGTTCATGAATAAAAAAATTACAGAATAAAGTTCATGAACAAAGTCATAAAAACCTTTTGTGTGTGTGTGCGCGTGTGTGTGTGTGTGTGTGTTGGCTTTGAATGAAACTCTCTTTGCCGTTTGCGCTTCATGAGTTTATTAGCCTCCTGCAGTCACGATCAGGCCAATCATTAACGCAAACAGCGTCAATCGTTGCATTCATCCAGATGGAGACGGAGACAGACACACACCATATAAATGCAATAAAGAAAAAAACTTTTGTGATTGTCAGATCACTGTAATGAATCATACCAGTTTGCTGTCTTTCTAACAAGCCTGGCCACAAAACCTGTCCGGACAGATTAGTGGAGAAAGCTTTTGCCTCTCACACAGACGATGAAGCTAAATCTGAATTTTGAAGAGTTAAAGAGCAGGATTCACATGATTTCATGAGACATTAAAATGCTCATGGTCAGACTGAATAACTGGCCAAACATAGTTAACATATTGTATCGGCTATAAGTTACCAAACCTAGGTTTATTGCAATAACTGTGCTTGTGCAACCGCTAACGACCGCTCTCTCTAACTTTACAACCCACTCAACGTTACTCAGTGAACTTTGCTTTTGCTACTCAACTGGTATAGAGAAGGAGCAGTCTCGCTTTGCCAGACCTTCCTCCACAGCGCTCGGAGGAGGGTCTGGCTAGTCCACACAGCATTCTGAGATGGGAGAGAAACACGCTCTGGTTTATTGGCATGTCTTTAAACCAATCACGCACATGCGCACGGAGCCCCGGTGCCGCTGCAAAATAGCCTCAGGAAGGAACTTGTTTTGGTGGAACATGTACATTCAAAAGTTGTTTTTGTTCTTTATTTTAAAAGGCATTCCACTTCTTTAACACATAGAGTATATCTCATCAAATAATAGACATTATTCCAGGATTATCCTAAGGACTATTTAATTTTCTGCCATGGCAAAAAAACACTCTCTCTAGCCATTGACATGTACATATTTCTCCCTGAAATAATGTCCCATGGTGGTCAATCAGAAGGGGAGGGACTTTATCTTCTGAAGGAAAGTTGCATTTTAGTAAAAAAATACTTTTTCTTTTCGTGTTTGACACAGCCAGTGTAGACGGACAGGACTGACATGACTTTTGGGCTGCCTGTGCAATACAACCGCTATAGACCGGTTGTTTTGACATCATAATACAATATATACTTTGTGGGTTTGGTGGGTCTTGTCCGAGCAGCTCTTTGCGAAGGAGCTAGGAGAAACAATACAGCATATCTGAGTGACAAGTCACAGTCTGCAGGTGGGTTGTTTTGACATTTATGTTGGCTGCTTTCCCTTTTCCATCTTCTCATATGTCATCTGGCCATGGTATGATGTGCAGGCAGCATTTGTCTGCAGCACTATGCCATAAATGTAACGGTTAAAACAACGCCTAAAAACTGCAATACCGGTCTAGCGACGTTGACAAAAGGATCCTGACCTTAAATGCCCTTTGACTGAGCCAGCTCTATTTCTACTGCTACTTTTGATGTTGTCTCTGGGCAAATGTCCTAAGAAAACAAAAATGACAACAGGTTTCTTGTAGATGACTGATGAAGAAATAAAAAGGAATTGTTATTTCTTTGTTATTCCAAACATGTAATGTTTCATTTAAAAGTTGTCATTAAAAAAAACTGCACTTTGAAACTTCTTCAAATGATAAGGAAATAATTCTGGAATTACAGACCTGTAAAAAAGTCACATAAATAGGTCCAATAGACCAGAACGTGAAAAGTGGCATTTTTCAGAATTATTTTTTCAGTTTAAACCGTTTGAGCAGGGTTGTGACATGACTGAACTTATTTTAACATTTTGCCAATGTTTTTTTTTTCTTCTCAAAGAATGACAAAGAGGGGCGAGCACACATGAGTACCAAACAACTTTTAACCAAACGTGTGGAGGGGAGAGAAAAGGACACTGTTAGTGTCTCTGTCAGACCAGGTGATCTGAATTCTCTCTAACAGCCCTTGACTCTGCCTCCAGGCTCTTTCAGGGTGGGAAGCCTGTTCAAGTCATCAATCATTTCATCATCATTTGATTGATTCATAAGATCATAAACCTGTGCACACCCATGCAGGTGTTTTACTTATTCCAGCTGATTAGACCTCTGCTCAGGTTAAAGTTGCATAGGATTATGGCAGGAATTACATGAGGTCACTGAAATCCATTTACTTAAAAGTACAGTAAAAGAGGAGGTTGACTCTTCCCAACCAGTGCAACAAAATTAACAGGGCAGTGAGGGAGACGTTAATTAAGAAGGCAAAATAAGTGAAAACACCTGTATGGACCATGAGTGTTTTTACTCTTGGGCTGTGAAAAAGGATGCAATAAAGGCTCAGGAAACAGATTTGAATACATCTCGAACTCACCCTGCCACTCACAGTCACAGGACGCCAGTCCACCGAAAAGCTAAAAAAATAAGAAATAAAAGGAGGTTGGAGATGTATTTGCTTGAGCGTAAGTTCCCAGGGTCCCATGTACCCCAGCCCAATATCCCTAATATGACTCATTAAGAAGGCACAGTGCAAGCAGACAAATCTCCACACACATTTGCAGAGCTCATGGCAGAAGTGTGTAGCAAAAGTCACATGTAAAAAGAGAGCCGATTGAGAGGCCTGCTGAGCGGTATCTGAAGAATTGTCTGTATTTCCAGCTTATGGAAGTTCTTACTTTTTATTCAGCCTTTGATATCTATGTACACATTTACAGATTTATGTACACATTTACAGATTTGTCTACACATTTTCAAATCTCAATACACTTGGAAATCTGAATACACGATTTGCAGAATAACGTTCACATGCACAAATCTAAGTAGACATTTAGAGATTATTTTACACATTTACAAATCGGATTACACACACATGAATTGAGAATGAGATAAAAAATCATGATCAACAATAGTTTTGCTACAATAATGGCCCCATAGTGAAACACCTACTGTATGTACGTAGCTACTGATGTACTGTTTCTCTTTTAATGAAGGTACAAGGTACAGCATCAACAACTCTTGAGAAGAAAACACAGATAGAGGACCATATTTTAGCTTGTGGTGTCAAAAAAAGATGCAGGTAACATCTCTCGATAACGTCAACTGTTTTTGTTTTATTTATTACAACCTTTGTATGAACTACTCATTTACACTAGTATTTTGCAGTGCCTGTTTCCCAGAGAGATATTTGACTCCTCAGAGAGGGTTGAGGGTAGTGCTGCAGAATCAGTCAGACAAGTTTTAACAGGAGTTTTAATGCTGCGACTGTGGAATGAGCTGGCCCTCAGGTGGAAGTATGAGGCCAAAGAAATGTAACCAAAAGCAAATGGCAAAGCAACTGATTGTAGATAGACAAGTGAGTCACCTGGGTGCCCGCAGGGAACAGCCTGTAGCACTGCTGGTGCCAACTTCAGTGCCTTTTGACATCTATAAACAAAACAGGTTGCCAATATGCAAATCTCTTATCTGTTAAGTTTTTCTTCAAGGAATCAAAGTCATTAGTATTTATTGCCTGGGAACCATGGATGTCTGTACTAAATTCTGTGTCAATCCATCTAGATGTTCAGCAATTATGTTAAGTGATATTTCACTGGATAAGTGAGAGGTTTTATCGGATGGTGGCGGGCGATAAAACGTCAGAGGATCACCAAAGTCAAAAGATTTCATCCTCTGGTGACCATGAATGTTTGAACCAAAAGTTTAAAGGAATCCATTCAACAGTTGATATATTTAAGTCTGGACCAAAGTGGTGGACTGGCCGACTACAAAATGCTAATATTATAAAATGTTCTTATTGTATTTATTTATTTATATATGTGAAATATCAAATATAGATTCTGTATCTGTTTTTTGACTGAACACCATGTTTTGATGGCTGCACCATAACATCAAAAGAAAAGATACTGGATGTCTTATGCATGATTTTATACACATTTCCTTTACAACATGCTTTAAAATAAGTATTCTGTATCTTTTGTAACTCTGGGAAACATGAGATCTTGAGTAGATTGCAATTATGGACCGATTGCAGGGTTTAGCAGGGTTAAGGATGTTAAATAATATGCAGAATAGACACAGGTAACATTTAAGTACCAATGGCTATGTTAAGTCTAACAAAGTTCACAGCAGAAAATAAGCAAACTTTAGATTTACAGGGATTTACATCAAACACGTTAGAACACCCTTGCACACACATGCAGAGTACATTACGTGTTAACATTAAGGGCGTTGTCTCAGATGATGAGGCAAATCTCTGAGGCTCCCTGCTTAAAACATCTTGGCACAAACCTAATGATTAGGCTACTTTCCCTGCCAGCGACATACAGTGATGGACTCCACCCTCTCTGCCTTTATACCTTTATTTTCAGACTTATGCGTCTCGCTTTATTGTTGACTTTCTTGCCCTGTTAAACCAGCATGTTATTTTGTGTCACACAGCCCCAGCAGAGCTGCCTGCCAGCGGGGGTTACCTTTCACCTGCCTCACCTATACCTATCTCCAACCTACTGAGCCATAATGGATCAGAAGAGTCGATGCAGGGGAATGATTAACTCTGCTTCCTCTATGTTTTTGTCAAAAGCTGTCAATATCCTCTTTGTAATGTTTGACCCAGTCTCCTCACAGATAGGAAGTTATTGTGGTCATGCAAAGAAATCAAATCTTTGAAGGAGAAGAGCAAATGTGTGACTCATATCACACAATTCTGAACTAAAGAAAAGCAATGCCAAAAAGTGTAATGTACAACGGACACTGACAGTATGGTTTTTCTAGTCTGAACCATGTATTGTTGTATTTGGTTCATTTTAATGCACACCGCCCAAATACAAGCCATACCAAACTCGCAGCCTCCAAACCATAGGGATTATTATTTTTCTGTCCCGGGAGCAGAAGCCCACTATCCTGGGAATCCCGGGAAACTGACTTGTTTTTAAAGGTCCCATGGCATGAAAATTTTTTAACATTAATATGAGTTCCCCTAGCATGCCTATGGTCCCCCAGTGGCTAGAAATGGCGATAAGTGTAAACTGAGCCCTGGGTATCCTGCTCTGCCTTTGAGAAAATGAAAGCTCAGATGGGCCGCTCTGGAATCTTCCCTCTATGTTGTCATAAGGGGAAAGGTTACTTCCCCTTTGTCTTCGCCCACAGCTGCCCAGAGAATTTGACCCGTCTATGAGGAAATAGAGCTACAACTGTAGCTGCAAACTGGTCAAGGCCACACCCCCACCCTCCACTTTGCCCCCCCTCCTCCTCAATAGCATTTAAAGCTACAGACACAGAAATGGCACGTCCTAAGTAAAGCTCATTGTAAGACTGGCTCTAGTGGTTGTAATTCTGCACCAAGGCTGAATTTCGGGAAAGAGACTTCAGATACAGTATTAGGGGACCACTAAGGTCTATATAAAAGAGACTTCAGATACAGTATTAGGGGACCACTAAGGTCTATATAAAAGAGACTTCAGATACAGTATTAGGGGACCACTAAGGTCTATATAAAAGAGACTTCAGATACAGTATTAGGGGGACCACTAAGGTCTCTATAAAAGAGACTTCAGATACAGTATTAGGGGACCACTAAGGTCTATATAAAAGAGACTTCAGATACAGTATTAGGGGACCACTAAGGTCTATATAAAAGATACTTCAGATACAGTATTAGGGGACCACTAAGGTCTATATAAAAGAGACTTCAGATACAGTATTAGGGGACCACTAAGGCCTATATAAAAGAGACTTCAGATACAGTATTAGGGGACCACTAAGCCCTATATAAAAGCATCCAAAGAGCAGCATGTCATAGGACCTTTAAGGTATAACTGGTGGTGGTATTAATAATTATTATTATTAAGACAAAAGAACCCCATTTATGTTAATCAACATTATAATGCACTTAACATAAACTTTGCATGAACTTAGCTTGAACTTGGCTGGCTGCAAGGAATAGGAAATGCCAAGTTCATTGCCTGTGAGCTGTCTGCTGAGAACAGCCTCATGGAAGTGATATTAAACAATTTTTTCAATGTGTAAAAAACAAACAAAATTCATTAGCGCAAGTCGTTTGGGATTTTCAAAGTCATTCTATTAAGCTGAGACAGATTCCGTATTCTGTTAGTGTTAACGTTACATTTTCACTGTTCAATCTTTTAAAGTATTTTCAGGCATTGTGTTGTGGTTGTTGAAATTAGAAAAATAGATGAATTTGGCGGGCCAAAAGGAAGTTACTGTTGTGCTGCTAAAGCTTTGTATCCCTGCCGACTACGAGAATTGCATATCGACGTGGGCGTATTTTGTTCATATCAGCCTTTTTGGTTAAAGCGGATTTCAGCCGATGTCAACCAGCTGCGGACATTTGTATGTTTTCTGAATATTTCTTGTGTACCTTCCCGCTCACGTCAACCAAACAATATTTAGCAAAGACTTGTGGGAACTGAACTCTGAGGACATTAACTAAGGAGAGCTTTAATAACTTCCAAACCCTTTCATTCAACAAAGGGGTTCCTTCGATCATTGGGACAAATGTATCATCAGTTTTTTTTCATGGGTGATTGACATTAGCTAATAGTTTTTTACAGTATTTCATGAGTGGCAATCTTTTTGGTTTGTTTGTTTAAAATTGTTCTATGTTAATTACTTCGTCAATGATTTTCTCTCACTCTTTACTTTTGACGAAAAACTCATTTCTTTACAGAAAGTATCCAAAGGCGAGGTGGACAACATGTGCTCGAAAACCAAAGAAACAACAAAACAATCTATCATTTTTTGACTCCTTTTATTATTTCATCGCAGAATCTGCACAAACAAAGCAAAAATACACCATTGTTGTTCTTATCAATTTGTACACAAACTGATACATTCTCTTACACACGAGTATCAAAACTAAATTAAACAAACATTCACATACAACTAATCTAAAATCCCATTAGTTAAAAAAAAGGAAACAAAAAATGAAACCAAACAAATATTTACAAAGTCTTCTGTTGAAACTAAAACTACAGTTATGTACACAGTGGGTGGTCAGCGCTCCCTCCATGAGAGAGACAGGAGAACTTTAAAACAATCACAGTGTTCAAATATTCAATTTTTCCCGCAAATGAACACGTTGGACAGACCTGTGTCAATCAATGCTTCATAAATGCTTGTTTTCATGGTTTACCAGGTGGAGCCGACAGCCTCAGCACAATACAAACAGGGTGCAATGACAACAGAATCCACCATAATGACTTACAAAAAGTTCCTGTGACTGTCTTCATGTTCTGTCATTACCAATCTGTTACAGTTGAAGAAAGTCAAAGTATCTGCTTGTAAAGTTTGTGATTTGAACAATCCGGCCAGTATCATCCTACGTCACCTACAGGCAATACAAATAACAGCAGCAGCAGTTTAAAACTACTATTGTAGACATGGCCACCTGCAGGCAAAGAGTGTTAGAACTTTTGTTTTTTAATAACTACTTTTGGAGGTTTTTTGATTTTACATTTTAAACCTTTGCTAATGAGAAAATAAACAAGTTCTGTCTTTGAACTGTGATTGTGGATAGTGTTATTGACATGATCTACATTTGTTTATTGCTGGAATTGCCTAAGTGCAAACTGTCTTAGTGCCTGTAAAAACTTTAAATGGCCTATATGGATAAAAACAAACAAATAAACAAACAGCAAAAACAGCAACTCTAAATAATAGTGACATTTAACAATCATTGCCTGCAGGCATTGCAATTGCAGGAGCTATTACTTTCTTTGCCTGTAGGGGGAGATATTGAAATGTCAACATCTGCAGGTGTAAAGTGCTGCTGTTAGGTTCCTTTCCTATAGGAGGCGCAGGTTAACAGGTAGAACTGTGAGTGACAAGACAGTTCCATGACGTTAAAAATCAATGGCATATTTTCTGCTCTTAAAGTCTATCTAATTTGTAGACATGACATTACTAACACACATTTTTGTTCCCTAACATGTATCTCTGTATGCGTTACTGTGGCATCTGGGATTTCTGAATTTTTGTAGACTACATGTTATGATAGCATGTATCATGTCATTACGCCGACAAACAGGAAAATGTTTGCATGGTTTTCCTGCAAGAGTTAATAATGAAGTAGCTCCCTGAGTATAACGAGTAATCTCATACCGGGAAGGTTTAGATTTACAAAGCAACAAGTCTTCAAACTGTGTGTACCGATGTTACTGTTTCTTTTATTTGAACTTTTAATTTCATTTTGTCTAAAAGAGAAAAGGTGGCTGAGGATTCTCAGGTAGAATGATGGTGACATTGAATGTTTCAATATAAGAAATCAAATTCTGGATTTGTACTGTTCAAGATTTTTTTTGCTATGCCCCTGCTGTAAAATGCGTGGGCATCCCGAGCTGGCAGAAAATACTTTTTTTCAAAGACTGCGGGAGCCACAACTGACAATTAATGTCGTGCAATCAAGTGAATGTTAACCTCCCATTCATCAGGACTGACTCTGCAATCCGTGAGAGTGTATGTACCAGCCTCACAGTTCATAAAAAACAATCAGGAATGATTACATAACAAGCCTATCCACCCACCTGTATCTTCTTTTGAGTTGAAGTGTTGAACAAATACAGGAGAAAAAAAAGAGGGGGAAACAGCGCTGAATAGAGACTGCAAGCAACTGTCGTCAGAGGAGCTTGTTTGCCGTGGCAACGGGTAATGTCATGGATACAAACATTGGCAAATCGCTCTGCTCTCTGAGCTCGACAGGTATTACCTGTGCTGAAACAAGCATAACTAGGCGATTATTAAGTTTTCCATGGAGAGTTCCCTGATTGTGTCAGTTGATTGTTTACTCTTCTTTCTTTTTTTAGGCCCTTAAAGGAAGATTATATCGCAAGGAAGTTTCAACATGGAATATTACTCATATTAACATTTGATGTAAATAAAAAAAACTATAAATCTCAATACATTCATTGTATTCTCACACACACATATATAAACAAGTATTTACAAAGGCAGGATGGAGGGACATACATCTGCAGCTCTCCTTCAAAGTTCATACCTCAAAATGATAAGAAACGGTGATGATTATGATGATGGAGTTGGTGGCGGATTTGTAGGCAAAAAAATAGTTCATGTTGCTGTTGCTGTTTAGAAGAATAAGGTGTTTCCAGGTTGTAATCAGAAGGAGTCCCAAATGCTTCAAGGAGCCTGACACCACAGTTTTGATAAATGCAATATTTGCAGTAAGTAATAATGCGTGAATAATAAGTGTGTGTGAATGTGTATGTATTGCGTGTTTATAGGAGTTAGACCAGTGCATGTTTTAAATCAACATCTGTTTAGGGATGAGAGCAGACACCAAAATCATCTCTGAGTCCCTGGTAGATCATTAGCTCTGGTGTTAAGACTTCAGCAAACACAGTGTTGACTGATAGCAGACGACCAGTATTATCTCTGAAATATTGCATGCTATAGAGCTAGCAATGACAGTTCTGTTCACAACTGCCATAAGAAAGTGAAACTGCAACTAATGATCCCAATTCCAATTTGCATGACCTGTCAGATATTTTCATCTTTAGATCCCTGAAAAACTTGCCTTCAACTTTTCTTTTTCTTGCATTTTTTCCTTCCAACCCATAGACTGTTAATATTAACGGACAAAGCATCCAGTTCGGCGAAGTGCTGCAAATGCGGAAGTGCCTTAAACATGCATTCTATCTAAATTCCAGCAGGGGGCGACACGTGCGGTTGCAAAAGGAGGTCGGTTTGTGTAGAAGTCTATGAGAAAGTGACCCACTTCTCACTTGATTTGACCTCAGTAAACATTTTCATAATGAGTTTATGGTCTCAATCGCTAGTTTGAAGTCTTCTGCAATACAGAATGATGTTCATTTTTTAAATTATGGTCTGGCTGATTTTAAAATCAGCAATAAAGCAGGGGGTGTTTTAGGGCGTGGCTATGATGTGATTGCCAGTGAAAGTGTGGAACGTAATGTAGAGTGTAAGGGCTCCTCCCTCACTCCTCCCTCTTGTCTAAAATTGTCACATCCGCAACCAGGATGGCTGTGGCCGTAACGGCAAACTTGACGACTCATAGCAGATCTCCACAAACAATGGGTGACGTCACACATGCTATGTATTAATATTATACAGTCTATGTTCCAACCCCGTTGATCTGTGGAAGGTGTAAACCACCAGGTGACTCCTCTGATACTCATTTATCAACAGTGCGTAGAAAATGTTCTATTGCATTTATCGAACCTGTGCAAGCCATTAGTACGCACATCAGTAAGTATTAAATCTTGATAAATCCCACCTATTCTTAACGACCATGCTCGTTCACGATTAAGCCATTTGCATTCAGAAACGCCTCCAATTAACCATATATGGTAACAACACATCCCTTAATCAACCATGTGAACGTGTTTTTTTCCCCCCACTGCAATAATAGTAAAGAGAGCAAAGCAGAGGAACTTCTCAAACACAGAGATGACCTCCATCTCTGTGTTTGAGAAGTTCCTGCTACTGGTAGATGAGGTTGGATCCAACCAACAATATTGTTTGGTTCACTCAGTGCAGGAGGAATTACAAAAAAAAAAAAAAAAAATGCTGCATGGGTGAAGGTCATGGATATCATGACACAAATCCAGCAGTACATTTTTGGGGAAGCGACACCTACTTAGAAGCCACTCTGTGCCCTCGCCAAGCAGATCAGCGCGATCTTTGAGCGCGTTGTTTGCCAAGTCTTCCCGTAACGCAAGATAAGCCATTGCACTATATTTTAAACATTTGTCACAGCTGTCTTTTATAGGGTTTGACAACAATTCGCAACTTGTCTGTTTAAAATAAGACAAATGACTGAGTGTTTTCTAAAAAAAGGAAACACAGGACATATGTGGATGTTGATTGCGTCATGCATACTGTGACACTCTTAAATGCTTTTTATTTGTCGTACTGCCATTCTACCACTAGATTCTGTTCGTAAGCATGGCCAGACCTGTGCTTATATATTTACACACATCCGTAAGTGTAAGTACAAGTTGGTAAATTCCACACTGCGTGGCAATGTTATTACGCATTACATACGCACACATCTGTGTGTATGCATGGTTGATTAATGATGCCGCTGGAGTCTGCCTCTTTTCACATGCCAGGAAACCCTGACCAACCAGTAGGTGCAGCGACAAAGACGTGATGATCACTGGTTCACCACCTGCAAACACCACTATCTGTGTTTGTTGTTGTCCTACTTTGGATACTGCTAGATGCCCGTTATCGCTCAATTTATGGTAGCATGGAGCACCAGAATAAACATGGGTGCACAGGGATGATTTTGGTACTGTGCCTGTTAAGTTCAGGTGGCTGTAATGTATGGATACTGCTATATTTGCGTGTGATAACGTGATGGTTTGTACATACAGGTATGTTTAAGTTAGTTCTGGTGACGCTTCATGTGCAGGGCCAAGTGGTCAGAACGCGAGAAGCAGCGGCTGCAGGCGACGCACTTGAATGGTTTGGCTCCGGTGTGTTTCCGGTAGTGTCTGGTGAGCTCATCCGATCGGGCGAAACGCCAGTCACAATTTTCCCATGTACAACGGTACGGCTTCTCACCTGCAAGAGAGAGAGGACAGGATGGAGGGATTAGAAATTTACAGAACATTTTCTCAGACTTTTTGTATATTTAGTCTGTTTTACAATGTTAATTTCCAGCAACACCCCTGATTCATTCAGACAGCGTCCAGTTGTGCTGCTGGTCACTGAAAAGCCACACTGCAGTAAGCGCCTTGCTCAACGACACCTCGGCAGTAGTTTTAAGGCAAGGGAAGAGTGTTACCTTACCCACATTTTCTCAGGGACAGAGCTAACACCATGACATATTTTAAAAGATGAAATGGGTTTGCATGATATAGCTAAATAACTACAAAATGCCTGTATTGCTTTACATTAAAAATAGGAATTATTTAGTATTTCATTCCTTCCAGGCAGGGATTGGTTTTCCGTTTCTATCAATTTGCTATGAAAATCTATTTCCAAGACTTGAAACTTGCTCAAAATCGATAATTTATCCCACTTAACAATGTGTGACCTTTATTCTTCTTTTTGTTAAACATATAGTGTATCATATATAGTGAGCACGGCAACGCAGTCGAACAGGAGCTCTTTTATAAACTCTACATGTTGAGGTGTTAAATGCATTTTGAATATCTAAAATTTGAGAATTGGCTGTTGAACAATGAAAGAAAAACAACCAAATAAGCAGTAGTTGCTGATGTTTGGTGGTTTGTTCTCAACCTGTCTGTTCCTGCCCTATTGGACAAATACAGCGATGTCAACACATCAATGACATTGGTGACAAAAATGTCCTTTCATAATAAAACCTGAAAGTGTGAGTGTGTGTCTGCCTACACAATGTGTGTAGCTGTATTTCTAAAGGGGGGTAATCAGTATTTGGGTATTTTTAGCATTGTTTTTTAGCAGTGTGGGTGAGACAGTATGTGCTTGTAGTGTTCACAGCTCCCTCTTATTTCCATCAAGCGAAAATCCATCAAATATGAGACAATGGGCTCATCCACAAGAGCATGTAACAAAATGTTGTGGTTGTTTTGCTCTGTTAACACGTACAACAATATTTATGTGGTATTCCTCATTAGATTAGAGAGTCAGAAAGAGAGACAATATGGCATCTCCGAAAATAAAAATAAAAAAGTCTAATTTAAGTGATTTTCATGTCTTCACTTGACTCAAAAGAGAGGACTTGGTTGCTTCATTCACAAAACCATTGCAGAACGAAAAAACAAATGCATCATTGCAACCACGAGATTATGCTTAATAAAATAAAATAATAATAATGTTTAATTATCAAATTCCTGAGCAGTGCAGTTTGTGAGGAGCATTCTTACTCTCTGATACAACTTTCGTTTGTGAAGTTATTCATTTATGATGGAGGCAATTTGCATTCTTCACAAGAAGCAGATATCTGACCAACTAATGTATTCTTTGAATTTATTTCACACTGGGGTAAATGCCAATATGCTCGAAGGGTTTCGTCTGTACCTACTGAAAAACCTGTATGTGAGAAAATGCTGCTCAGTGGAAACTTCAGGATGTAAAATCAGGATGTGCTTAGGAAAATACAGGACCTAGAATGTCCCTCATAGCTAAATGACAACATTGGTTGTTTACAAAGACAGGCTGTGTGAGTGTTAGTAAGGCAGCCACACTGGTAAGACGAAGACACGCCAACAGTAATTGCTTCAGGTTTTGGCAGTAGGCTTTGCTAACGTGCCCTGTGGAGTTTTTGACCAATAGTCGGACTATGGAGCAATGTTTGATGAATGTGTGCCTGTTGTATTTCAATCTCACGCTTGCAAGCATAGAAAGAAACAATGCTACAGTTTAAAATACTCAACCAAATATTGAATGAGGAAGGAAATGCTTTCATAAATAAAAGCATATACTATTGTTTTATAAGTATAAAGTAGTCCTGGATGAGAAGGTATGAAAACAGTGAACCTTTAAATGGAAATTCAAAGCACTGAAGAATAACGAGCCATGTAAATCTTAAAACAACACTTACCCTACTCCACCCAAACACTGACATTTTTCTGCTGTGCCACAACGTGCTATTGCCAAACAGTGAGCTAATGATCAACAAAGAGTAAAAGCTCTGTTGAAAAGGTGGACACGCAACAGGAAAGTAAATGTCATCTTTCATAGCCGAGGTGGAAATTAATGTCTGAGAATCAATGCAAGGCATGAGCACAAACCAAACTGAGAAGGAGATAACTAAACAATAAAACTCTGCTGAAGCCAAATTCCTTAAACTGGGGTTTGGTACTTTCCAGAGCCAAAAGTGAAAGAGTTAACGTCCTTAACAAAGTTTAAAATCTCTGTTTTTTTCATCTTAAAGTGCATCATTTTAGAATATAAAGGATCCCGTTTGTATTTATCATTGGTTTTTCCCTCAACAAGGACTAAAAGTAATAGATTTTAAAATAATGTTTTGTCTTGTGTTAACTCAATGTCCTCCATCCTTTTAAAGAAGAATGTTGTTTTCAGTTTTTTTTGTCAGATGTTATCCCATAGATGTTTAATGCCACCAAATGTAATTTCTACACTGCGTTCCTGGCTGAAAATCCCAGAGGAAACTCTTTTATTAGCCAGTGTCGAGGGAATGTGGCTGTCTTTGGCTGTTTGGGCCATCAAGTTCTCATTACCAGTATGGGCCTCGTTAGTGCTGATTAGATAGCTTCTGCTTTTGAACATTAATCACTCAGTGACAGCCATTAGTGGAACAAGGGGGTCCAAAGAGCACACAGGGAGGGTCAGGTGATAGAAAGAACACAAAGTATAGCAGAAAGTGTGTTTTTTGTGTGAGAGTCTCTTAAAATGGCATATTTTTAAAATATCTCAGCCTTACTAGTCAAAAATATATAAAAGTGAGTTATAAACACATTTGGATTATTTCGTCTAACCCGACACGATTAAACCCGGGAAGCCTTTTTTTAAACAGAACAGAAAGCAGTTTATTGCCATAGTAGTGGAACTACATGGAATTTGCCTTGGTGACTGGGTGCATGCATACAAACAAACAAACAAACAAACAAACAAACAAACATACTTTTATCCAACAAGCACCTAAACCCAACACATCAGAGGCTCAGAGGAACTCCAGCCTCCTATCAGGACAATATCCTGTTTCTAGAGTTAGCCGCACTTGATGTGTGTGTAGAGGTGGAGTACAAATGTCTCCATATAAAAGGCCGAAGCTCTCGAGCTGCAGGTGTGTTTGGTTTTGCTCTATAGCTGCACTGTCGGGGTCAAAAGCACAGCCGCCTCTCTTAGACTATTATCGCTGAGGGCTAGCAAATAGGCTGGTGAAATATGACACATACACACACACACACAGAACAAACATACTTGAGTGGTATATATTCCTAAAAAAGCTGCCAAAAGGTCAGGTGAAAACCTACCCCTCCACCCATCTGTACATGCTTTAATTTTCCTTTGTCTAAAGGAGAACAATTATTAAAATATAGATGTAACATGATTTATTTTCAGCTAAGTGAGTCTGCACTCATTTAGTCTGCAGTGATTTATAGCTATGCAGTTTCTCTTCTCCCATTTTTAGCTTTATATATATATATATATATATATATATATATATATATGGAAGCATGATACTGTAACTAACACATATATATCTCTTAACATGTCAGTTCACCATGCTGCTCTTGCTGAAAACGTGCAAGTCTCCTCTAAAACTAAAAGGCATCAGCGCTCAAAAGCCTTTACAGGCCTTTGTGTTAGACGGACAGCAGCTGTTTGATCAGGTGGCTGATTAAATACGGCCAAACTATTATCTCTCTCTCTCAAACACACACAACTACTAATGAGTGCATGCACTGAATACGTCATAAACCATAATGGACACTTTCACAAACACAACCAAACACACACACACACACACACTCAGAAATGTACAGGCAGTGTAACAATACATCAATCACTTTGGGACAAACAAAAGCTTTTGCTACTGTACATGTGAATATGAACTTTGTAAGGACCATATATATATATATATATATATATATATATATATATATATATATATATATATATATATTTACTCTATAGGGGGCTTCAAGTCTCTCTGACACCCTGAATCTGCTGCATGAAAATTTTGTAACAGCTCTTGTGATTACTGCTGATTTCTCTCTGCAGTTATAACTAATGAGGACGCAGTGAGGTTCGAATGAAGTCTGTATAAAAATAATCTACTCAAAAAAGGGTAATTAATTCACTCGCACTTGTGGAAAACCTGAAATAACAAAATTGCTTTACTTTCAGCCAAAGAAATTAAAGTGAGCGTTTTTTTCTGAAGTGTTCTTGTCCATTAATAACTACTACATTTGCTGCATATAGCAACTTTAATCTTAAGCAATTTACATTTCAAATAAAGGCATTAAGCTGATGGTCTTATTAAGGCTAACTCAAAAATTAGTCTAACATTTTAATTTAATGATTTAAATTCCTAAATGCAAGTGACAAAATCACAGTGAAATAACATGAGTTATATGACAATGTAGTATAATACATCAGGATTATAATTATAACATTTTATAACCATCTCTGCCTGGTTTTACTGAGTCAAAGAGCAAACACCTTCAGGCTCTCCAGGACGCCCATAAACTCTTTGTGGACCTCTTAACTTTATCAGCTCAGTTAGTGTTTGTAAAGAGGGCTGGAGGGTTCCCTAATCAGGCTGATAGCACTCTACTCTTTACACATACATGTACACACACACACACACACACACACACACACACATATGCACACAAACCCAATAACAAAAGTCAATGTGTTGAGCTCAAATGGCTGCTAAGACCATAGTCAAGGTTTCCTGTACCAGTGGGAGGGGCAGTTTGAGCTGTCAATAAGTGCAGATAGTGATGCATTACAACAACATGCACATCAACAGCTCGCAGGTGGTTTATGCCTTGATCAAAGGCACCTTGGCAATGGTTGCTCTTTCCATTTATAACATTGCATCTGTGCTGGTGAAGGGATTCAAATCGGCAGCCTGTACGTGGTCTGCCAAACAGATGTTAACAGAGGTGGAAGAGGTATTCAGATCCTTTACTTAAGTAAAAGAAGAAGAAATATCATAGTCTAAAAATACTTCACTTTACTTGAGTAAAAGTACATACCTACGCAATCACACAACTTCCTGATACTATCGCCTTAAGGTAAAAGAAAAAAGTCATATCTCACTTCCAGTGTGTCGAAACAGACAGTTTCACCATATTAATGATGTTCTGCTGACACATGACAGTGTTGATGCAACATCTATATTACTATGACTGTAAAGAATGACAGCATGGATATAGAAATGCTTATTCTGACTCTTCTAAAAAAAAGTCCACATAATGATTAATCAATTAATTGATCGTAAATGGCAACAATTTCTCATTTTCAGCTTCAGCTTCTCAAATGTTAAAAAATGTTGCGTTTTTTCCCTAAACAGAATATCTTTGGGTTTGGGACTGATGGTCTGACAAAACAATTCCAATGTCAATTTGGGCTTCTGGATATTGTGATGGGTATAGTTGTTCTGATAGATATAGTATTCACTGTTAAATGAAATGTTTAACCCCAACCCAGGAACTGTTGATGTCTGTAATGACCATTAAATCCCAAAATCACATTCTAATGGGGATACAAAGATTGTATTTTATTTTATCAGTAAGTCTGTCAATAACTGTCCATCAAATGTAAGCAAGAACGCAAACAGACATACTCTATGTTAAGAATCTATGTGAGGAATAATAATCAAAATAATAATTATGTCTGGAGCCAGGCAACAAGAAAATATTTAAAATCAACTGGAAGCCAATGTAAAAAGGCTACAATGTTATCTTTTATATTTGCTGTTGATCGGAGACTGGCTGCAGCATTCTGTATGAATTGAAGGTGTAACAGGTTTTACTATTCAAGTTGGCAAACAGAGAGCTGCACTAATCAATTTTGGAAAAGATAAAGCACAAATGACTACCGTCTACAAGTCAGAGAATGAAAAGAAAACATTTTTAAACGATTTTAAGTTGATGCTACGACGGAGCATTAGGGCCACATCAAAGGAAAAAAAATAAGGAGGAAGATATTTTTTTTATTTATTTTGCTTTTCGAGAATAAAGTCGAAATGTCGAGAATAAAGTCAACATGATGAGAATAAAGTTGAACTATACCATTTTGAGAATAATGTCGAAATGTCGAGATTAAAGTTGAAATGACGAGAATAAATTCAACTCCTTTATCACTTAATCACATTAGAGCGACTGTCCGCCATGCCAGCTGCCATGTAGGCAGCATCATAGATATGGGTTACATCCTTGGAGTGCCGCGTTCGCCTGAGCGCCACTCCTTCAGGATCAAACAAGTTGATCAATTGTCTTATTGTGTATTGTGATACAACATATCCTCTCTGTATTGCACGTAGGTGTAACCATCGATACCCTTGCATCTGTCCATTACAAGCTATTTCAGTTTGCAGGAATACGGCCACCTCTTCCAAGTTTGTGTGGTTTCTCCGCCTGAAGAGACGCAATTTTCGGCACAATCTCTTCAAAGTCCTAATACTTATCACCATACTGTGTTTATGCGCTAAAAGAGAAAGAGTTCATGCACTTTGTAGAATACTATAGGTAAAGTTAGTAGTTTGGTTTATTCTCAAAAGTCCGACTTGATTCTTGAAATATCAAGTTTTTTCTCGACATGTCGACTTTATTCTCGAAAAAGTATTTAAACTTTATTCTCGTCATGTTGACTTTATTCGACATTTCGACTTTATTCTCAAAATGCAAAATAAATAAAACATCTTCCTCCTTAATTTTTTTCCCTTGATGTGGCCCTAATGCTCCGTCGTATGATGCAAACAGGACTGAACTAATTTAATAATGCAGGTTTGCAATGCAAGTTCAGAGTAAAAAAACTGTTAAATGTAAATTGTCAGATTAGCAAATTCATCAAATATATGAGTTCAGTGAGCAGAAAATGACTAATCTTTGAGTTGGAGAAGAAATGTTAAGGCTACAGATGATTTGTCCTGGAGAGAAAACACACACACACACACACACACACACACACACACACACACACACACACACACACACACACACACACACACACACACAAAAAGAGGACCTTGCGGTTGCGGTGAAGCACGTATATTCAAAACAAAAAGAAAACCTAGGGAAGAGCCTTGAGGCACTCCACAGTTAAGAAGATGCAGAATAACCCAACCCTTAACAACAGTGTTTGATGGATAAAAGATGAACAGATTTAGAGTAACAGTGATGGCATAAGAGACAGTAATGAGAGAAGAGGCAGTATATCACTGAAGATCTATGCCATGTACACACACTGGTTTGGGTTTTGTTAATTTGCTTGATTTGCCTGGAACATATTCTGCAGGTTAGGTCATTCAGCTCAATGTTTCGTTTTGTGCTCAACTCATGAGTCATCATTAACTGAATGCAAAACAAGACTAGGCAAGTCTGGTTTTGCCAGATCAGAAGTAAAGCCTGATTGTGATATTCACCAAGTGACCGGAATGAGTAAACCAGGGCATTTATTTTTCCTTGATACATGGCAGTCTGTTACATGGCAGAAGGGACTGCAGAGTGTACACGGCTTTATTCAAGGGGACGTTACTTGGCTGTTTATTGTAGTCGTAAAAGCTGCCAATTCTAGAAATACAGTTGCTAAGTTATCAACACTGGGTGATTTTAAGTGTGTCTTATTGCAGTAGATAGGAAAGGAAGAAATAACAAATGGTTGCTTTAATTGTTGCTTTATCCTTGTGAATAACTGTAAAATGATTCAAATAAAGCAATCTGAGAAGGAGTAACCTCTCAACCTGGACACAACCTGTAGACCATTAACCTGTGACAAGTGATCACAGTAAGGCATAGCTTTCTTTTGAGGGATCAAAATCCAAAAAAGTTGGGAGCCAATTGGATCTCCTTGAAATTATTGTACATGCTCATCTTAATGATGTTTTGGTCTGTCAGTCAGGAAGATTCACTTGCCGACATTCATTTGCCACATCGTGTTAAAGACTAGCAAAAAGAACCACAAAAAATAGAATCATGCCTACTGTGAACAGAGGAATACACAGTTTAAATAATTTCATATCAAACCTCGTCCAGGTGCCAAATTGTTTTGCAGCTGTGCACTGATAGGCAATCACAGATGAATCAACTATTGACCACGTGGTACTTAATATCATAAGTGTCAAATATCAAAGTGATACAGTGACAGTGAGAGCGTTAAATCTGACCATGTTATACTGGCTACTGGAGAATGTACTGTATAAAATACTGAAAAGTTTTCATTTTAACAAAAGATTATTATTTAAACTTAGAGGACCATGGTAACAGTGTAGCAGCCACTTGGTGTGCTGGTAAACTTAATAATGCAAATCTCTCCAGTATGATCCATACATGACATTTCCCTTACAGTTTACATATGCACTGAAATTGTCAACAGCACACTTGTCTGTCTCTACTCTCTTACTGCTTTATTTTATTGTTTTATTAACTATTCTCACTGCATATTTTACAGTCTTTGTCTTTTGCGCTGCTGTATCCTTTTGCAACAGCCCAACTTCCCTACTTCCATTACGTTTGATCTTATCTATTTATGACCATAGAGAGATCTGTTTCTATTTGCACATTCATTCATGGGATCGCTTTTTCTCTCACTGTTGTCATACTGGAGCTTGTGGCTTTTATCGCATGAGTAAATCTCCAAAATCCAGGTCTGAGGTTCCTGGGAATCTACAGGTTTCATCTTACAGAAGGGAAACACATCGAAACCAGCCTTCCCCCACTCTGCAAACCCCCACCTTCCTCCTCCTCCATCCTTAGAAAAGGGACTGAAAAGCAGGAGTAACTGGTTTGGCCTTCGTTTTAACAAGACGTCTTCCCTCTTTTTTCCCTCTTCCCTTCATCCTTCTCCTCCTCCCTCGCTTCTTTGTTCTCTCTTTCTGGGGAAGCTCGGAGGACAGGTATGAGCATGTATAAACATGGCGGAGAAAAAACAAAGACTCCTGAGCAAACTAAATGTTGTTTCTACGTTGCTTTTCCTCTTCATTATGTTCTTCCCCTCTATTAAAGTTACTGGGCGTATCGAAACTGGCGATGTGACAAAATATGCAACGTACAAATAAATAAGCTGAAGCCAACTAAGCGCTGAGCTTAATGGTTGCAGTGGTAAGATTGTGACTGGACAGTCGCATGTTTTGAATCCGAGGATTAGTTAGGATATCTAGACAGTGAATAAATGTGATTTCACAGGGCAGCACAAAGATGTGAATTTGTGCCTGAACTAATAAAAAAAAAATCTTTATTATTATTTTCTTTTACAAGCCAAAAAGAGAAAGCCATTTTTTTTTTTTTTACATTAAAGAATATAAAGTCGTATTTAGTACTATTTACAATCAGACAGCCAGTCAGCCAGTCAGTCAGTGACTGAATCTCTAATCAGAAAATCCAGTCATCTGTTGCAACTGATGGGGTAGGTGAATAAGACCTAAATCAGCCAGATAATTCTCTACTGTGTTGAATGGATTATTGTGTTAATTCAGGAAGAATTTCTACTTCACCATTAAAAGCTTATTCATCAGTAACTTGGCCACTAGCCGCCCCACAACCCATCCAATCATACCAATTTTGATAAAAATGCAGATTTTACTAAAGTGTCTGTGACTAAACTGTATGCAGATAAAGTAGTAGTTGGAAAAGACCATTCAGAATTACCCAAGCGGCAACTTCCGGTGCTGATAAATGAAGCCAACACGGAAGTGGCGAAAAATGCAGTTCCTTGAATGACCACTTGAGACTGGCTTTGGTCAGGAACGGTTTTGGTCCCTATAGCGAACTTTCTAGTTGAGATAACTGTACAGTTTTTTTTTTTTTATAACTCACTCATTTAAATAACATCAAGGCTTAAAATTATGCATAATTAAGGGCATGCCCCTTTGAGTGACAGGTGTTTGCCATCACAGGAGACTGAAGGCCCGCCTCAGATCCATTCACGCTCCACCTCTTTGCCCATTTTTAAATTAGCGTCCTTAGGCAACATCAGACACTGCCAAGATGGCGACAGCTGGAGCCACCGGGAGCCGCCCACTTTGAGCTTCATTTAGGCTTTTCAGTACACGGAAACTATGTCCATCTTTGATACAGTCTATGGATTTAGCCATCAGAAAGCTGATAGCGGACAGTAAAGTGCAATTATATTTCATGGCAAAGAAACTGTCTGTCTAATTCAAGATAACCCCCCAGAGAATATTTTTCTCACCTGTGTGCGTCCTTTGGTGTGCCTTCAGATGAGAGCTCTTTGTGTAAACTTTGGAGCAGCCTGAAAAGAAATCACAGAGATCATGAGCCAGGCTGACAGCAGAAATGTGCTCACCTGACGCAAAGTTTACGTTGGCCATAAAGCTGTTATCCGAAGAAGAAAATGTTCCGTTTCTTGAGTTGTTTTTCACCCATGACCCAGTGAGACAACACAGGAACAACAAAAGCACTCCCAATTAATCAAAATCTTGAAGGCTGAATAATAGACTAAATGACTTATTGATATCAATGTTTTTGCAGCATGTTATCAAGAATGCTAGCAACCTGGTTTCAGTTTGTAACATGTAAGAGAGAGGCATTGTATTACTGACAGATTCACATTTGTGCTTTTGCTTTGGGAGTGAAGTTTATTTACATAACAGTGACATTGGTAGAGAGCAATTTGAACCAACTTGTTGGAGTGGTTATGTTGAAACTTGTTTTCATGTGTTACTTGTATAGCAAACTGTTAAGAAAGCCCAGAAAATCTTACAGGGTTCCAGCTTCTGATTATGCATATTGTGTTAAAAATAAAAGTATACAGTAGTAGCGTGTATGGGCAGATATTTGAGTGCAAACTGTTTTGAATGTTGCCCAAGGTGCTCTACATGTGATCAGTGGTACATGTCGTGCTCACTGCAAGGTGCACAGTACAGAGGCAAAGTGTGGCGTCGCCAACCTGTGCCATGTAGCAGGAAAGCTATGAGGTAAGAACCTGACAATGAAAAAGGGTTTGTGTGCATGAAATGCCCTTTTCATCCATCTTCGGTTGCTTTCAGGTTATGAGGTTTGGTATGTAAATGAAAAGATGCTGCCAATGAAGCTTTAATTTCAGTGACACTATCTTGCAACTGGTAGAATAATCTGTTTAGTTTGAAGACATTGTTAGAAGTCTAAAATCCTTTAAAAAAGTAGAAGAACTGTTAAAACCGAAGATGTGTCTTGCCCCCAAGGGAGAATTATTAATCTCACTCAATGAAAAATGATTCTTAAATTAAGACAAACATGTTTTACTGTGATGTAAAGTTACATGTAAATAAAACACAGACCTGGGTAGTCACAGAAGTGGATCCTCCTCTTCTCCAGCTCTGGGTTGTTCCGCCTGTTGTATTTGGGACCTGTCAGGACACCCTGGCCATGTGTCATCAGCATGGCATGCGGGGACAACCCCGTCACTTTCATCCCTCCCATACTCTGCAGGTATGGAGGCTGAAGTTGGGGTGATAAGCTGAGCAGCTCTGCCTGACCGTCTGGGCTCCCTGGCTGAGAGTTTGGGGGTGAGGGTGGCAGGCTGTGGGGCGCTGTGTGCTGGGATGAGTTGGCTGGAGAGGCTTGGTAGTAACCATGGTGCTGGGATAGTTGGTGCTCAGCCATCATGTAGTTGCTGAGATTCAGCATGGTTCTGCCACTAGTGGAGGCATGTGATGACGGGCTGGCGTGGGACAGAGTCATGGTGAGGTCAGCACAGCTGGTGATGGGCATTTGGGCATAGACCTGCGACTGGGGGGCCGGAGGTCCAATGTGAAGCTCTGTATCCAAATTTTGCTGCTGGTGCTGCTGCTGGTGCTGCTGCTGCTGGTGCTGCTGCTGGTGCTGCTGCTGGGACCCTGCATCCCCAGTTACAACTCCTCCAGAGCTCATCTCTGGTTTGATGAAAACGTTGTTGACTACAGGCGGCACGGTGAAGACAGAGGTGAAGTCCGGCAGGGCCTGGGTGGGGACGGAGCAGGGCACCTCCAGCCCGGGCTCTATCTTGATCTGCTGTGCCATGAAAGTTCTGGGGTTAGACCGGTAGAGGCCTGTGCGGAGGTGTGTGGTGCTGGGAAGGATGACGTTGATGTTGAGGCTGTAAGGGGCAGCAGTTTTGTCCTCTGAGAAGAACTCGTCAACCACAGAGGCGCTATCTCGTCTGTATTTCTTGTCAACAGTGTCGATCAAGTTACTCAAGAGAGGACTGTTGACCTGGGGGAGGTATTTGTCCAACTCTAATCGAATCTGAAAAGAAACAAAGAAGAGAGAAGGTTTAAGGAAGAGTTCAATATGTGTAATTCAATTGCAATTTACTACAATGTTTATTGTAAATTCCTTGGGACTGGGTGTATAACTAGTTATTTTCTACAACCTGCAAGTGATTTCCCAAATTCTTTACCATGCATTTTGCTTTACACCAGTATGAACCTGTTTTCAGTCAGTGGTCAGAGGTGAGCTCACTGCCATGTAAACAGAACACCCGAGCCAACTAGTTCATGAACACTGAGGTGTGTCCTGGATTGTGGCTGTTCAAACTCATAAATCCTAGTCTATTCTATGTCAATGTCTGTATCCAAGTCCGAATTTCTCCTCTCCCTGTATGTATTTTTTAAATGTTGATTGGTGCCAAACGGCAACTTAAGAGAATAAAGCTCCAGAACATGACCACAGCTATGCAGGAAAATTCTTTTCAATACAGGAGAACTATCACTGTATAAAATGCTGCACCATCACTGCCAAACACTGTCGACACATCCACAGCAGCAGCAGCAGCAGCAGCTCCCTTTGGGTGCAGTATTTGGTTGGAGTACTTGTTTAACGGCTGTAATTATTTTGTGAGATTAATGGGCTACAGATCAATAAAGAGAAGTCTAAGTCTCTAAGTCGAAGCACCTGCTGCATGTTTGGAGATGTATTAATCAGTGAACTGATATTGTGTTAGGTTGGAATTACAATCTACAAATAGTCGAGTCATAAAAGCAAACAGTGAAGAGCTATTGATGTTATTGCTCTTTTCTTTTTTAAACGGCATTCATCAGCTGATCTTTGGGTAAGTTTTGGAGTCGCAAAAAACCGCCTACCTACTACCTACACAGTTAAAGGCTTTTCCCTTTACTAATTTAAGATCGCACAGTCCAACTGTTGCTTGACACAGGAAGTGGTGCGTGTACATTTCCATTTCATTTGGAATAATATAATCTTATAATAATATGATAAAGATGCAATCAAGCCACAAAAAACGTGTAAAGCTGCAATGCAATACATGTCAAGTAAAGAAAAGGTCTTTCATTTTAGACTGCGAGCTTACAAAATTTGACCTGTGATTGTCACTTTGGTTGCTGCAGGTGAGTATGGTGGTGTCATATGAACACACTATTATCTGACATACTGGTTATTTTTGCACAAAACTCTTTTCACTGGTATTTCCACGCACTAAACTGAACTGACAATAAATGAGTAAAAAAAAAAAAAAGGCCTCATCTGATCTCAATCCTGATTAACTGGTATGTGTGTTATTCAGAGTTTGTGAAGCAGAAAGTCACTCCTTTAGAGGTGCACAGGCCGTTATGTTCAGAATCTGTGCTGCAGAGACCACACACACACACACACACACACACACACACACAGGTATGCAACTGACACACAAACAGAGTTCCCTCCATGGGTGTGGTTGATGGAAGTGGTTTGCTGCGTGAAGACAAGCCAAACCAAACCAAAATAAAGGCTGAAGGCATGAGAAAGACATAGCGAACCTTAAACACTGTCAGGTAAAAATAGACCTGCCAGACAAATCTGATCTACAGAGTGACAACAGACACACAGCGCTGAAGAAAGGATGAAGGGGGGGGAGGAGGGACAGCAAAAAAAAAAAGAGTAGAAGAAGGGAATGAGAGAAAGAAAGAGAAAAAAGTGAGTTAATTATGAAACTGATACTGAAGCGTGAATGAGGGCGGCTAATCTGATGAGGAAATCAGAATGGATTCAAAGTAACTGTTGATCAGGAAGCTGCACACAAACTCGCAGAATTCAAAGAAACACATTGAACATTTTGCTGCTGCTGCACGGACGTAATGACAGCTTTTCATCACAACACTAATTTTCCTCAGTTGTGTTACTGAATGCATGTTTAATTGAGAGGTTACTCTTTACTTTTTTATCATGGCTAAGATAACAGTAATCAACAAATTAATTTAGAAATGATGATGCTTAGTGAAAATGATCTTAATCATTTGATTTTATTAGTCCTTGATTAAATCTAGAAAAACAAACAAAAAAGCGTGTATATTTACATAGGCATGCATATATATATATATATATATATATATATATATATATATATATTTCAATTATACGGACATCAAATACAGTGGTGGAAGACGTATTCAGATCCTTTACTTTAAGTAAAAGTACTACTACCACACTGTAAAAATATTCTGTTACAAGTAAAAGTCCTGCATTGAAAAGGCTACTTAAGTAAAAGTATTTAAGGATCATCAGGAAAATGTACGTAAAGTATTAAAAGTAAAAGTACTAAATGCAGAAAAATCCTCACATTTTAGAAACTGGAAACGATCAAAACAGTTCTGTCAATTAACTCAGTGTTTAATTTGCTAATCATTTTAGTTGATGGGTAGCTTATTTTATAATCAAACATCGTATTTTATATATGTGTTGTGTGCAAAAATCTTAATTTGTAAAGTAGTAACTCAGATTAATGTAGTGGAGTAAAAAGTACAATATTTCTCTCTGAAATGTAGTAGAGTAGAAGTAGAAAGTGGCATGAAAAGAAAAGACTTCAGTAAAGTACAAGTACATCAAATTTGTACTTAAGTTAGCGTACTTGAGTAAATGCACTTAGCTACATTCCACCACTGATCAAATGGGAGAAAAAAGGAGGCAGATCATCAAATCTATGCAGCTTATTCTAACTAACTTGAATACCTTTCTGTACATTTTGTGCTATTAAGAACCACATTGAGTTTCGGGACCTATCAATGGGAGGTGAACTGTGTGAACTGCAACCCATAGAGAACCATAACCCAGTGTACAGTGGACTGAATCAAATGATTTGGGACAAATGACCTAACGAGGTGCTGATGTGCTCGAGGTCGTGTTCAGCAGCTGAACAGGAGGCACAAAACAGCAGAGAAGGCCTTTTTCAACACTGTTATTCTGCAGCACTGCTTCAAGTGCCAGCACTGTCAGCACCACACACACACACACACACACACACACACACACTTCTTTGTGTGTAATACTGTATAAATGTGTATGCGTGTCATGTGATGTGTTTTAATGTGGTCTTGAAATTTTTGTTTCTGCTTTTATTGTCGACTAAATAATTTTAGGCTTTTCAGAGTTTTAATTATAAATGCATATTCAGTTCACCATAATATCAGTTGTCAGTATTTGCAACAGTTATAGTTTGAAAACAAAGCAACACATCTTTTTCAAATGGTATTCAGTAGAAACAGAAAAAACATGCAGCACATTTTTTTGGGTATTGCATATGCATGTGTCTCGGTTTGTATATTTGTTTTATGTGTGTATGCTTAAGTATCTGTGTAAATACGTGTGTCTGTGTGTTTATTCATTTGTGCACGTAAGGCTAATAAATCTTTTATCGCTGGTGAACTCACACCGCCTTGTCATCAGTGCAATCTGAGTCCTCGGTGAAATTAAAGTGTTGGATATTTACGGTTTCCTTCCCACTGAGAGCTCCTGTGTGCCTTTCAGGACAGGACACAAACAGGCCCTGTGCTGCTGGCAGCTGTAACCCTTGGGTGCCCTTGGTCACTTCCCCTGCTGTTGATCCCTCTTGCTGTCAACCGCCGCTCTCTGAAATGCTTGTGTCTTTTCTCGCTATTGACGTTTCCCTATTTAGCCTATTATATTTATATTTTCTGTGCTGTTCATGCAAAAACGTCATTGTGCAGAGAAAGGTCGATGTTGCCAACAGAGGATGCTGCTGCAGTTTCCTTATCAGTGAGTCGGGGGCTGCATTGCACCAAAAATTTACATTTTTAAGTTGTTTTGAAGTTTAAACCTCAAACAAACTTATGGACACCCTTATTTATGTCTGCACGCAGTTCGAAGATGTACTAACGGGTTAGCCTGGCTTAGCTCAATTTATGTGTGGCTATGAGATGAAGTAGCAGCTCCACCCAAAATAAAATAAATCCACAAAAACAATCTCCTAAAAATGACGGTCTAACGGCACCAAATTTTGTATTTGATGTATTTATAAGCCACTAGCTTTATAGCACAGCTAAAGGCAAACTCTGCCATTTTCAATAAAAAGGTGTGGGTGTTTGTCTTTTAAGTATTTTTAAAAGAGCCTTGTTAGTAATGTTAACAGTCCCCAAAACATTACACAAGAGGCTCGGCAACCTTAAAGGAAACTAGTTGATGAACTACAATTCAAAACGTCTTTGTATCATTTTATGTGGTAAACATGTAGGATATCTTCGGGCCATGACTTAGTTAATAATTGGAGAACATGTACAACTGCTCTGCTATGAATCCTTCTGCCTGATAACAGTCAGTCTCTTATCTTACCTTCTGTTCAGGTTTATGGGATGGAGTGGGAGTTTCCACACGTCCAGCCAATATGACATCCATCCTTACAGAACCTTCATGTTTTAGCCCCATTTACTGCACAGGGAATCTATTTCAGCAGTCATATCAGTGTTTTAGATTTTTTTATGTTGTTTTTGTTTGGCTTACAGCCACTAGTTTCCATTCAGTTCACCAACAGTCTGAAAAACAACTCGCAGACTCTTGCGTGGGACAGTAATCCACCACACTGAACATCTCGTCTGCTTTTGCTGACGGTTATATTATTGTTGAGTGCAGCTGATAGGATTTTGAAAAGTCTGCATATTGTTACCACACAACAGCCTGATTAAAAAAAAAGCAGACATGACGTTCACTGATGCCATAACGTAATCACAAGGGTCAACCGGCATCTCTGTAATTTCCCACACTTGCCACTTCCCCACCTGTCAAAAGAACCAACCTGTCTCTTCCCACATTGAACAAATGAATTGGCTGGTGGATCTTACATATCAGAACTAAATCTGTTAATAAAATCAGATGTCAATAAAATCCTCAACAGATGGTTACACCACATCTACCCATGTCAGCCTCATAATGAAGCAATTATCCTAATACAGAAAAATAATAAAAACAACCCTTTGACCCCTCTCCTCTTTCTCTGACCTAAACGACTCCAAACTACAAGGTCTGCCATCTTGATCAGACATTTTCCTTTGCTAATTACAAAACAAATGGCTGCGTCTGCACTCCAGTTTGCCTTTATGGCTCTTAGGAATGCAGAAAAATGGTGGCCATTCGCCTTTGGATCTCCATAAAAAAACAGAACTGATAGTGTCAGGGGCCCTCGTCAGTCTACACGCTGTGAATCAACAGAGCAGAAATCATGACAGGGTCATCGGAGCAAAAACAAAACCTTTGAAACTGTGGTGAATGTTTTATGGCCGCTAATGGAGGAAGAGATATGGAGGCTTGCATTGGCTTCACAGGACAGTGAAGAGTAAAGACAAGAGTTAATTGCTGGATGGCCAAAATCCACTTTAACTCTTCAATGTTAAACATGTGATCATTTGCTACTTCTATTATACTTAAGTGCAAAAACCAAACTCTCTTTTCATTTTCCACTGCGGATAGTATCCCCTCAGTGTAGGGGGTATTCTCAGCTAATCGCCGTGGCGCCGCCGCATGAAACTGTCATGACATCTTCAACGCAACACTCGCTGAATCCTTTCACCAGCAACCAAACAGAGAAATCTCCTCACTTTGTCAATTGTACAGTGAACTGTATGGCGTAGTTTTGCAGGCTACCATTTTAAAAAATCTAGGTCGAGTGAATCAAAAAATTGGGATCGCTACTATCGGTAGCTAAAATGATGGCTTCGTGCAGGATGTCCTGTGTGATGCTAGTGACGGTTCTCTCTGACCAATCAGTGCAGTGTGTTAACTAAACCTTCTAGTATTGGCTCAGCTTGCTTGCTTGGAACCTCGACCGAGGTGGTGCCAAAAATAGTATCACATACTATCCACAACTTTTGCTAATGGAAATGCAAAATTAATGATTCTAATGTGCAACAAACTGAACTGCTTGGTGTTAACACGGTTTATACTGTATAATATTTATGTATGGGTGTATAGGTGTTTTCATGGTTGACAGTAATCCCACGTTCCAAAATACCTGTGTTGGCCGATTGAGAAATTTCTCAGCAAACTTTGTTCGTTGTGTTAATTACTTTATGGAGCATCTTAGCTTCAGCCCTTTTAAATCATAATGAGCTGAAACATGAACTAACACACCTCTCTAACTCAGTCTCAAAAGCTCTTCTTTGCCATTAATCATAGTATAAACACAAATAATTTCGGGACAGAACTCTTTGGAACAGAACTGCAGCATTATATTCACGTTTGTCCAAACAATAACCTCTCTCCTGCATCATTCTATTTCGGTCTCTTATTTCTTGTCACTCTTTGTTCTATATTGTCCCACAAGACAAAAAAAGGTCCTTCTCAAATGCAGTAAGAGGGCGTGGGGTGTTAAAGTTCCTCTACTGGTATTTTGATTTCAAATGTCACAAGATACTTATGAATAATCGCTGTGCATAAGGATATATGTACAATTGCATTACTTTACATTCTAAGGAGTTCAAACTGCCTGAAGAAACTGGAATAAAGACAATGTGGAACTTTGTTGGGACGATGTGGACGAACATCCACTTCCTGTACGTAACTAAATGTTTAGAGACACTGAAAGATTTCTTGTCTCACCACAAAATGATTTCACCTTTTGTTTTTATTCACCGGAGCAATTTCTATTGTTTTGTCCAGACAAGTGAAGGGTTAACAGTGCTAGTCATTAAAGAGATTTTGCAGCTTCAGTAGATGAGTTTGCAGACCACAGGCATTAGGAAACAGTAGAACAGGACTGCCTGCGGGCTGCGTGTGTTGTCTTGTACACAGACACAGCCGAGCATGATGGGTACAGATGACATCAGCAGACCGTTTCTAACAGAGAACAGCATGAGTCAAATGATAAATCTCTGCTCGATCCGCTGGTGAACTGACACTTTGCAGGAGGATCACACTATTATGGTCTGCTTTATGGGTCTGCATATGTATAAGGCTGATATAATAAAATGCTTGTTCATCAGCCAGTAATGACATTTTTTGCCAACATCATGCAGCTTCATCACAGCTGAAAAAAACCTCAGAAAAAGCTGCGGAAAAAATAACTTAAATGTGCACAAAAGCCATTGTTTTTTTGTTTTACTTAAGGTGTTTACGTGGTTCTGAGGATTATATGATTTATTTAAAAGTCATATCAGTTCATTCTGGAAGGATGTGAGATAATATGCAGAAAAATTTAGTAGGTTTGTTAGTTTATACAGTTTTTATGTATTGATGAACAGTTGAAAGCAATAGTTTGTGTTTATTTGCTACCAAATCAATGATTCCATCAAAAAGAGAGCCCAACACAAATTCCTTCATTAGAAACTGGAACTGTCCTTTTGCCTCTAACCCAGTGTCCAAAACATAAAGACAAAAAAGTCTAAATTAGCTCAATCTTCCTTCCCTAACCCATCACCAATCAGTGTGAGATTCTGCGAGCTGAGACTCAATGTCAGCAGACACCTGCTCAGATGCAAAGCAGCCGTGTGTTGTTCTGCAAGTCAAATCATTAGGCAAACCAAAACCATTTCATTGGACAGCAACAGTGATCTAAAAAAGACCCGGGAATGAACAATGAACAATTCCCGAATGGAAGGCTGACATGACAGGAAAACATGTAGAAGAGGGTCAGTCTGGTCAAAACCATGACATCAGAGGCATAAACTCAAACAAAAGTGAGGTCCCAGTACAATCCCAGGATGTAAAAAAAAAAAAAAAAAAAACATCTTGAAAACCACTTTAAACCATATCTGAGTATTGATCTTCAGGAATCATTAGGTGTGACTGGCAACACACTCTTGATCTGTACGCCATGAAGTTACTCTGTAACTTCCCCTGTCTATGCTCCGTCTAACAGGAAACCCATTGGTGATTTAACAACAAAAGAATCTGGAAATAAGTTTCATATCAGTTACTTATTCTGTCATTACTGCTGAGGTACATGAACAGTTTAATTCCAGAATAAACATGCACTGTTTGGAAGAACAGTACAAGGATAATCTTCCAAAAGACTGACAGGCATCTTTAAGACGTCACATTGGACTCTGGGAACTTTTGCTGGGCATTTTATTACCGTTTTCTGATGTTTTATAGACTATATGACTAATAATGTAATCAAACTAAACTGATCAACACATTGCTCGATAATGGAAATAATAGTTGCAGCCCTGTAACTAACACATGTTCCACCATCGAATGACATTAATTCCAATCCAGCTGATGTCGGTTCAGTGCAGAAACATCACAGACCAAACATAACAAATACTGGACCTCTAAGTTGACCTCTTTCAATCATGACCCTGGTCACCCATGTTAGATCTCCAAACTCATCAAGCAGATTTAGTACCAGTGTAGTTAAATGCCACTGCTATAGAGCTCTATTGTTTGCTTGCTGCACTATACAAACACAGATTCATTAAAAACAGGCGATTCCTCCATTGATTGGAGTTATGCAAGAGAAGCATCTACTGCTCCTGTTTTAAAGCTGCACTAACTGATATCTTTATATTAACAACGGATTAAATGACTATGTGTAATGTGAAAGGGGTGGCTCATAGTGGTGAACCAACAGAGTATTATCAACTGACTCTGCAGTTCCCCTCAACTCTACAGACGTTTTAGCATCTTTCAATGCATTGTTATGGTTTTGATGCCTGCAACTTTAATGTTTGGTCCACTTTCTTAGCTCTCATCAACCTCATTTCCAGTAGCAGCAGACAGGTGTTTTAAGGAAAAAAGCTCTGATAGCTGATTAGGGCTGAGTGGGTATCGTTCAAAAAATTTCGATATGCGTACCGATACCAATACCGTGACTTCGATACCAATTCCTAAACAATACTTTTTCAAACATGCTGTATGCTTATTGGCTCACTGACGCTGATGAGATTTACTCCTTTAGGTATTGAAATTTGGTATTGAATGAAGAGGCATTTGAAACTGGCCTAAGAAGTATTGAATTCGGTACCCAGCCCTATAGCTAATACACTACCTGCCTACGTAGCACCACATGGCAGACATAAAAGTTAGTGATTAGCTGGTCAATATGGTGGAGCATTTAGGAGCTTAGAAGTCAGATTTCCTTCAAGGGTTGGTGATCATAACAGGCCATAACAGAGATAAAAGGAGGTGATAATGTCAGTGCTAGGTTTAGAGCATGTCACGCTGAACCCAAATGGCCAATATATCAATACTAGGGCTGCAACAACGAATCGATCAAATTCGATTATTAAAAAAGTTGGCAACGAATTTCATTATCGATTTGTTGTGTCGCGTGGCACGCCACTCAGTGGCGCAGATAAAAGCAATTGAGTTGAGTGCCGTGCGGAGCGGCGCGGCGTGAAAGAAAAGAAAAAAGAGCAGAGCGGGTGTAGAGGAAATATGGAGAGAGACCGGAGAGACCCGTAACATTGTTCTGAAACACATGGCGGAGGCAGAGAAATCAGTTCGACCTAAGTCATCCAAGGTGTGGGAGCATTTCACACTACATAAATTGAAAACGTGTTAATTGCAAGATAAGCAAAAGCGACATGGCATGGCACAGGCGCACCACGGTGATGATTCAGCACCTCCTAAAACAAACATGTTGGAGTCCTTGATGCGGAGGAAACAGCAGGGTAAAGTCACTACAGAATCCTACTTTTGTTCCATTTTGAAGTGAGGAACGTAACGTCCATCTTCTGGTGCTGGTGTGGTATTTACTCGTTATCCAGCTTGACAAGCATGATGAGCTAGCGTTAGCTCGTTAATAACAGTAGTAAAGCAGGGGTGGTATAATTTGCAAGACTAAAGACACGTTTTTATTCACTCGCCTTTTTTGGCCCATTAATTTTTCAATCTGTTATCATGTATATATTCTGTGCTTTATCCCATATCAGTTATTGTTGACAAATATATTTGTGTGTGTTGTAGTTCTTTTATAGCACTTGGTCATCTTAAGCTGTGTTTAAATGTGGTGTACAAATGAACTTAACTTGCACTTACTACAATGATGGTAATAATTTAATGAATAAGTGAACGTGTGTGTGTGTGCGCGTGTGTACACAATTATTAACTAAAACAACAAGTATGTAAGTATGTATTGAGTCGATGTAAATTAATGTTTTTGTTTTTTTTATCCGATTCATCGATTAATTGAAAAAATAAGACAGATTAATTGATTATTAAAATAATCGTTAGTTGCAGCCCTAATCAATACATAATATTTAAAAAGAAAACCCCTTCACTAGAACTCTTAGAAAAGCTCAAGACTCCAAGTGTGCTATATTTAATTTTACTCCATCTTCTCAAGATTGAACCGCTTTAACAGCCTCCTTAGAAACTTTGGCACATTTAAAAACTGTGGAAAACTCCATTAGGTGCAACAGACGCAAACTAAAAGATCGGCGAGTCCATTTACAGACAGGTAAAGAAATCCTTTGGCGTACACAAACGCTGATAGAAAACAGTGAAGACAACTACAGTCCTGGTGCCTTTCACTGCTGCTTTGACTTTCTCATGAGGTCGGCCTTTATGATCCTCCCTATTGCCTCGAGGCGGCCCACGGAGATGCGGGCCCTGCTCAGACAGGTCGGGCAACATACTGCTGTCACGACACCAGCTCAGTTAAGCGCTCTTTAAACCCCAACACAATGACACAAAGACCCAGTCTCAGAGAAGGAAAAGAATTAAGCGAGAAAAAAAGACAAGAAGAGTGGGAAACCCTGTCTGTGAAACAAAATTAGGAGAAGAAAGAGGGATGAAATGGACAGTGAGTGAGAAAGCGACTGGAAAAACAACAAGACAGACAGAGAACGACCTGAGTGATCTGTGAGGAATGTGTTTGAGAAACAATCTTCATGCACATTCACCTTTTCAGCTGCATCACATTGTGATTTATGGAATAGGGTGCTGAGAGAAGGGCAGGCATAATAAGATGTGGCTTCAGCCTTTGCCTTTTTGTGCATTTCTATTATTATATCTGTTTTAGTTTATTTAATATTTGAGCAGCAAAAGTTTTTTAAATATATAAATAAAGGTATTCTATTCAATTTAATTGTATTAATAGCGACAATTTATACAAACCGTGCATAGATAGAAGACATATAAAAATACTAGAGTTATGCTAGTTGTATGATAAAGTGGCTAGGTACTTATACAAGACAAGACAAACTCCTGATCCAAAAAGATTGAGTATCTGAGTAACACTGCTGCACAATGCCCACTTAACTTAAAAGACAAATTGTACAGACATGCAGAAACAGATAGGTTTGACTGCTGCGAGGAAATGTTGGTTAGCTTCTATGATCGCACCTGCCAAGTCGTCAATGCCAACAAAGTCAGTATGAAACAGCCTGTGACCGCTTTCATTTTATGTATGCAAAATATTCAACAGCATGCGCCCGGCCTACTCAACTGATGATGCTTTGTGTGAAAAAGAGTGCATCATATCCACATGCATCAGCACTACCAGAATAGAAAAGAGCAAAGTGAACAAATATCTTTAACCTATCAAATCCAATGTTAGACTCAGGTCTCAGGGTCTGCCACCTGTTTACCAAACACCTGGCAGGAGGCCAAACTCAGCACCTTACGCAGGCTTCTGGTTACAGTTTGCGCTCTGTTGTGACCATGCAGGATTGATCTACAATTCACAGCCATTTAACTTTAATGCAGTTGTCATGTCTCTGCTGTGATCGCGTTTAACAAAAGAAGGTGGTAAGGGACGTCGTACAGTGTTGTAAATACTTTTGTATTACTAATTTTCTGCGACTGATTAGGCCATCCTTTGATAAAACAAGACACTTTCTGAAATGTTCAGGCTCATATCTGGCATCAGACAAGTGACAAGTATTCACTGATAATCTTGGACAGACAGATCTACAGAGGAATGCGATGATGGATGGAGAAGAGGCCATGGTTAACAAGCAGCTTCATGTGTCTTTAGCTCCTCTCCGACCAAGCCGTGTGGTGTGTGTGTGTGTGTGTGTGTAATAGTCAAAGTAGAAAAAGCCAGCAGGGTATTAACTTCACAATACATTTATATCAACAACACAGTAGATTTTTTTGTGGGCAAATACACTCAAACAATTACGAATGACATCAAGCTTGTTGTTGCTTTCCCATAAATATGTTGTATGTGACAGTAGGCCTATGTAATTAAATAGCATATTTAGAATAAATGCAATCAATAGGTGTCTTGAGTGTGTGTGAATGCCATTGTGTTAATAAAATCTTTAAAACAACATCAATTCATAGCAACTTCAAACCAAATATAGGCCTACTAAAATAAATCTCCCTTACATTACAGAACTACAATTAAAGTTTGCTAGTTTGCAGAACTGCCACTAGTTGCTGTAAAGCTTCCAGGTGAACTTTACCTGCGTTTTCTAACATGTCCGGTGTCTGTGAAGGACTTTAACCTGCCTGTCTGTACAGGTGAGCGGTTTCCTTTGACAGGTAAAAGCAGCTTGATAAATGTAAAAAAGAAAAATGTGCACAACATGCAGCTTAACTGTAAATCAATGGTTATTAGCAGCTTGGGTATCCTCAAAACGACGTTATATTTCGACTGAACAGCACCTGCAGCCACACTGTCCGTTAACATGAAAGTGAAGGCAAAAGAAATAATGAACAGTGATTAAAAAACCCAGGAAGGCCGGGCCTCCGGTTCACCCGGAGCCAGGCCTTCCTCAGCGGGTCGGCGAAGACTCTCACCCCGGGTTTGACGTCCTCAAACACGGAACCATCCTCAACGCCGTCCGCTGCCGGCATCCTCACCGGCTTCAGCTGAGTGAAAACCGCCCTTTCTTCTGTCGTATGCGGTGGATTCATGGCCAGTCCTACCCTCGCTGCCATTGTAAAAATTACTTATAAAAATATATCTTCCTGTGAATTTGAGTTATAAGTAGGCTACATAAAGAGTTATTACTGCTAAATGCGCCTTATTGAAGCTGAAAGCTGCGTACCTTTCCAGATCCCTCCCTCTCTTCTGTTGCTCAGGTAGGTTTTACCTGAGCTCACTCAAGTATGGACCTGCTACCGGTCGACATACAGCCAATGAAAGCAGAGGATGAGTCTTGTTATCCAATCAGCTGCGTGCAGGGAGGCGGGACTCACCTGAGAGATCCAGAAAGTATTTATCTCCTCAACCACTCACACACACACACACACACACACACACACACACACACACACACACACACACACACACACACACACACACACACACACACACACACACATCTCTCTCTCTCTCTCTCTCTCTCTCTCGCTCTCTCTCTCTGTTAGTATAATCATACAATTTATTTTCTGAACTTCTTCCTTCTCTGACCTGATGGAAGCCAGCAGGTCAAAATAAGCTGTTTTTAAATATATATATATATATATTTCTACAACAAACTAACTGCCAAATGAAGACTTTTGTTTTTCTGGTCATCTTTCTTGAGTTTGTCATTTTGGCAATACCGTGTATCCCCGTTACACAAAAGGAAATAAATGAGTCATGCTGATAAAGTTCACCTGAGGCCGTGTGCACCGTTAAAACCTATTGTAATCGACAATAGGCCAAAGAAATAATGGAATTAGCAGGTCAAATTGGAGATGAAGCCGACAATATACCGTACCTTTATGACTAGTGGCTGTAGCCTGTCCTGTTGTTCATCCTAATTAATTAGGTTGGATACTGTAATAACGTCTCCACGTGAAAACACAGGATGAAGTTAAAAGGTGCCAAGACTGTATTGCATGTTACAGTGGGTTCATGATAAATCTTTAGTCACGGTGAGTAATAACAGCAGCAGCACAGAATAATTGTTTAATAGAGGTTTAATAGAAAAATATATATAGATATATAGACCAAGATCATGTGTATGATCAGAAAACGCAGTGTGTTGTTTATGACATGGGCCAAAAAAGCAGTCAAACAAACATGTTTTGAGGCAAAAGAATAAAAGATGATTAAAAAAAACAAATACAGTGAGTCAGTGCTGCGATAAGAGAGCTAAAAAAGATGGATGGAAACATCAACAAAGCCAGAAGGTTTTCATCACTGATCCTCATCAATTTCATTTCTTTCACTTTTTATGGTTTTACAGGATCAGTATTCTGGGCATCTTCTCCTGTGAGACATTACAGCATGGTGGCACAATGGTTAGCACTGTGGCCTCACAGCAAGAAGGTTCTGGGTTTGAATCCAGGTCGTTCCGAGCCTTTCTGTGTGGAGTTCGTATGTTCCCCATGTTTTCGTGGCTTTCCTCGCGGTGCTCTGGTTTCCCCCCCACCATCACCCTGTACTAGGTTCTCCAGTCAGTTCCCTTGATCAAGGCACTGGCTCAGATCTGGAGTTGGTCCTGGGGCTGTAAATGGCTGCCCACTGCTCCCTTGAGGGATGGGTTAAATGCAGAGAATGAATTTTACTACGTGTATGTGACAATAAAGTACCTTTACACTAAGGGGGCAGGAGTTTTAGAGGCTTGGCTCCAACTAGGTGCAACAGGATAAACTTGCAGAAAGCTACTGTGTTCATTACAGTAATGTGCTTCTGCCTTCCAGTGTCTCCAAAATAACGTACATGCTTATTTATCTAAAACACATGGGAATAAATTGTACTAAACATTTTTTTATATTGTTGCTTTGATAAATGACAACACACTCTTATCTGGGAAAAAAAGTAATAGACTACTTGCTCAAATATAGATTGAGATAAGCCACAGCCACATGCACTATAGCTCAGCAGTGATGCAAGCGACAGATACAGTAGTGATGCAACTCACATTCTTTAGTGAGCATTGACAGATGACATGCCTCTCATTTGGGCACTTGATCGAGCTGTTCCTGCTCTCTGGATGTGTGCACTTAGTGTACCACTCTGTATTCAATATGGAACACTGTATTGTGAAGCACATGAGGTTAGGACATGGTTTTACTGGGTCACAGGAAGACTTGTTGCCAAAACCTGTTGTTTTTCCGAGGGTACATCACCACTGAGCGAGTACAAAGTGGGTTGTGTTGTCCTGTTGTTTATTTAGCTATTAGACAGTTGATTTATTGTATTTTTCTCTTATGGCATCAGTTTAATATGAGGACTGTTTGCCGCAAAGACCTGGAGCATTCACGATACAGTTTAGTTTATCTCGCCAACCAATTTGTCAGGCAATTTGTTCATCCTGTCCAAGGTTTCTCCACATAACGGGGAAGACATTTGTCTGACATTGTTTTCTAACTGGTTGTGGTACACTTGTCACACCTGATTGGAACATTTTGTCACCACATGAGTAAAAACAACCACTGGGGCGTTATCGTCTGATCGCAGTTTACTTCTGTCTAGTCTCGATTTGCAAGACCATCCACACGCTGCGGAGAGGAGGAGGGTCTGGCTACTCCACACAGTGTTCCAGGATGGGAGAAAAACATGCTCTGGTTTATTGGCATTTCCTTAAACCAATCACAACTGTCATGGTCATGGGTCGAGCTAAGCTCCGCACAGAGCCGCTGCAAAATAGTCATGCGGAAGAAAACTCAAATTGGACAGATAGTCTAGCTAACTGTCTGAATTTACCCTGCAGAGATCTGAGGAGCAGTTGACCATAGTCCTCATAAATCCACCAGAGTTTAAAATTACAACACAAAGAAAGAAGAAGGAAACGGAAATCGGCGAAAATACAAGCATCCAGTGTAATTTCCTGCGGCACCGGAGCAATCCCGGAAGTGGAACGTCAAGGATGTAGACTAACTGCTGTCAAACCCGAGGTCTGTGTGTGATTATAAACAGTGAGTAAATTCTGTACTGGTGTGGATTCTGTTTATACTGACAGGGGCTTTTCTGATCTGGTCTAGTTTGTCCTACTGGTTATTAGCCTGCATATTTGCATGGTATAATTATACCACAGTAGAACATGGCACGCTGGTAATATATACAAAAGCTGATACAATATCCTGTGCAGGTTTCTCCCAACTGTCAATGGGAGAAATTCCAGGAGGTCTATTAAGTTATTCCAAATGCCTGTTGAGTATTGCACAATAACCCATCAGGAGGGTCAGCCCAGCAGGGAGATCCTGGCCTATCTGCTATATGAGGCTGTTCTTTATTTCTCTTATTGTAAACAAATCCCATTAATAGACCAAAATCAACAATGTGTTAGTCTGTCTGCATTACTTTCTGACTTCCCTTACCTCTCTGTGGTGCCCCAAGCCTATTACTTTCTACTGAAGATATAAATCCTTAAAAATTGAAAACAAATATATAGATTATTTTCTAAACAAGACAGCCATGTCAGTAGCTCTGTGTGGCAGTTTTTAGCCACAGCAGTGGTTCGAGTAAAATGCTAACACCAGAATGTCAACATGCACAATGACAATGCTAACATGTTGCTGTTAAGCAGGTATAATGCTCGCTCACCAACTTAGTTTAGCATATTAGCATGCAAACATCTGGTAATTAGCACTAAACACAAAGTACAGCTGAGGCTGAGTAGTCATGTATTTATTTATGAATGAAAATATTGGTTAAATTCCCCAAAAGACCAAAGGGAAGGTCAGGGGATCACCAAAGCCATTAAGTCACAACATCTGGGCACCATGGATAGCTTTACCAAAATTCATGGCAATCCATCCAGTAGTTGTTGAGATATTTCAGTCTCTTGGCCAAAGTTGTGGAACAACTGACCAACTATCATTGCCATCCAAAAAAAGCCATGCAGCTAGCATGGCTAAAAAGGCTGGTTTGTTAATTAAAAGCAAAAGTAACTATTTTACCACCTCTAGGCAACATTTGGAAATAGTAACTCAGTTATGGCTGCTGAGACTCAACTTTGCTCATAATGCCGAGCTTTTGTCTACCAAGAAATGCTTTACTGAGACTTTACTAAGAACTATTTTGAGGAGGAGTACAGGCTGGAGCCACAGAACCAGTTCTGTCAGCTACATTTTTGATGATTAAGATTTAACTACAGGGCATAAAACTGACTTATGCTACTTTTGTTGTGCTTTTGTTAACCAAACATAATCATACCATTGGGAGTGGCTTTAAAATGATACTCCACCTACAATCTTTGTGTAAATTATATGAGCTGAGCCTTAGTACATGGGGCGCACGCTCAACCAGGTGAGCTACCAGGGCGCCCCAATGTTTCTGTCTTTTTAGACAACGAATGCTGATAACAGAAGGGGTTTAACCCCTCAGTCATTACAAACTCACACTGTGCCACTAGACGTTATTCAAATCTCCAGAACTTTTCAAATTCTAGTGGAGATCCCAAAGTTTCCAAAGATACCAAATATGTTTGCCTGAATAAAAGGGAAAATTGTCTAAAATGATGCACAAGACATATTTGTATTTGATGATGAAGAAATGAAAATGGTGTTGATGATGTTGATATGATGCAGACACACACAAGTCTTTGTTTTGAATACTTCACTTAGTGTACACATCATACAGCTTCAATGAAGAGTTAGGTAGTGTGCAATAAGACTATTTTGAAAACCTTAAAAGTAACTGTATGTCATTAAAAATAATTAAATGTGCCTACACAAAAACGTGTACATGCACCCAAGCTACTGGAATTGATTTATTGTTGTTGATGATAATGCAGATTGTTTGAAATATTGCATCTTGAAGACAAATAACCCATAAACCTGTCATGACAAACCCCAGACTCTTGCTCCAGGCGCGTTCCTTTTTCTTAGTTTCATCAATGTCTTGCATCACTCTATGATTTATCGTTGATACATAAAACATGCTTCTCAAATTCTATTTGTCTCTGACCTACCTTACTAGAACAACAGGCTGCAACTTGGGACACAGGCAAAAACCTGTATGACCACCTACATTTTGTCAATTGTGTGTGCACATTTGTAATAGTTAGTATAAAGGACAGAGAACAAAGACAAAGAAAAACAATAACTCAGTTTAAATGAAAGACAGAAAGGAAGAGAAATAAAAGGAAATGGAAATGTTTTTTTTTTAATGCTTTATCACCTAATTGGAGGGGAAGACATCTGAGGATAAGAGAGAAGACACTGGATACACTGCATTCCTCTCTGTCGCTATGTCTCTCTCTCTTGTTGTTGTCTGTTGAGTGCAGATGAGGACATTTTCCACACTCAGCTGAGTTAACGCCCCCTGGATCTCTGCTCACAAGACTAGTTAAGGTGAGACATGTATACTTTGTGTCTGTGTAATCCGTGTTTCAGTGATGTGTCAGAACTTTTGTAAAAAGTCAAGTAATACCCCTTTTCCACCAAAGTTAGCTCAAATATGCGGGGTATTTAATCACGGGTAAATCAGCTAAAACAGGCAATAGACTTCTTTGGTCTGTTACTTATTCAGTTTCTCTTTCAAACTCTGTGCCGAATGTCTTGCTGCTTGGGCAGAGACAGACTAAATTTGTGGCCGAAGTGACAGAAGTTACTGAGGGAGGGGACGCGCAGGGGCGAAAATTGCCTACTCCAGGTGTCATGTTTCCATCACTGCCGACCTGAGCTGGAGTAGATAAATACCTGTGACTACCGCAGAGTCATTTGTCCTAGTGAATACCGATGGTAACAAAAGCCAGATGTTAGTGGGTGTTAGTGTTTTTTTTGCCAGTGTGAAAGGGGTATAAGTAGCTCTAATGTACTGTTACGGTAGATGGTTATCGATCAAAAGAGGAAATTCCATCTGATGTGAAAGAGAAAATGCATCGAGGTACTGAGAAATGGTTGCCTACAGTACATTTCCTGTCCACATGTACAGTGTTATTCAACATTATTAAACTTTAATTTCTGATGCTTATCGCATTAAGAGGCATCTTGATGTTGCAGCTAGTCAAACAGGAGCTAATTTAACTGCTGTTGGGTTGTTTCATCAAAGAATATGCATTATATTTGGTCAACGGGTCAAATGTTTTGGAAGAACAAAGTACATGTTTGTTTCTGAAATGTAATGGAATACAAATATAACGTAGCATTAAATGTAAGTATCTCAATTTGTTTTATATATATTATATATTCAGTTACATTCCATGATGGCAGCATGGTGGTGTCGCCTCAAAGAGAGAAGGTCCTGGGTTTAAACCCGCTAGCTGGCTCTAGTCTTTGCAAAATGTTTAAATATTTAAGACAAGACAGCTTGAGGCGGTGTGAATCAGTTTTGTTGGCATGAGTTCTATGAAGTTGTTTGGTGTCAGAGCTGTTAGAAAAGGAAAGTACAGAGAACTCACATCTCTGACACTCTTATACAAGTTGACTGTTCCTCGACAGTATAACCACTGTATAAACACAGGCCTTGAGGTGATTGACTACTCAAATACTACATACTATGTCTGTCTTTCACTCTAATACCAGCAGTCAAAGCACACACCTTAAAACGTCTAATGTAATTTGTCTTCTGTACTGGAATACACTGCGATGTACAATATCATTCAATATCTTGTGCACAGTACAAACACTTAACCTTAGCCATACATCCTGTGTCACCACAACTGCGAGTACCTGAGATAATTTGACGAGGTCTTCTGCGTAATAAGTTGAGTAAGTGACTCAATATAAAAGCAGAGATAGATGATCTACAACTGCAGTGGCCCAGAGGGCCCACAGATGTCAGTGGGTGCTCCAGCCTTGAAGCTACGAGAGGTGAGGCTGTTAGAAGAAGGTCACGGGTTTGAGACTCAACATAAAAATATTTTCCTGAAGGGAAGGCGAGAATTCCAGAGGATGCCAACAGCAATTAAACAAAGCTGCGTTCATGTATGGAGGTCTGTAACCATATATGAATTTTAAGGGAGTATTGAATAACAGCATGGCAGCTAGACAGAAGGAAAACTACCACTTCCACTTTGCTTAAAAAATTATCAAATTGTATATGTTTTCTTTAAAATGAAGGACAAGTCTGCGTTAAAACCAGCTGCAGTAGGGACGGAAATCTGCCAACACAGCACTTCAGAAAATGGAAACAAATCTTTTGCAAACTGACAACCAAATCTTCACCTCTGACCCATGTTACTGCTGATGCTATCACTTAGCTGAAGGACAACGGAAGACCTGCAGCTATGATAGGGAGGGCTGAGTTGGCCAAAATTGATCATCATATGGCCTTAAAGTGCAACATTTTGACAGTTTTCAGGAAAAGGTGGTGAGACCTAGAGCTTCAAACTGTTGTGTCTTTATTCAGTGTACAGGGCAAATGCAAAAGACTGAAGGATCACATGAGAGCAATTAACCTTTAATGTTAAAAGGAGGCAAAGCTGCTAAAACAGAGATAACAAATGAAGCATTCGAAACTTAAAAACTGCAAATTTAGAACACAAAATATTTACAATTAAAATGTACGATGAAAGAAATTTGAAAACAGCAAAGAAAATTGGGAGCAAAATAATGAGAAAATAAAATAACCCAAAGAGAGAAAGCTGCATTTGTAGCACAAGGTTTTTTTGGGTTGATTCCCTAAAATCAGATCAGAAAATCATGTAGATAAAAATGTTATTGAGAGGCTTTTGAGAACTGCCCTGGATTTATAGCGGTTTACAACTAAATCCCTCATGTTTATTGATGTTGTCTTTTTGACTCCTGTCCGGAGAGGAACAACTGACTGATGCTATCTGCTTCGTCAAGACATGAAAAAGCCTCAGAACTAACTAAGACAATTGTTTTTACTGTAAGATCCTTATAATGTTGTAATAAATACAAAACAGAATCCACAAAAATATATTCCACAAAAAAATATTTACCCAGACTGGAGAGTAAAATCAACATTTCAAGGACCAAAATCTTGGCACAGGAGGTGGTACCCAATCCAAGTTGATTTAAATATATTAACTTTAAATCTCATTTTGTGTAGATGTGAGAGAAAATCAATATTAGCACCACTTTTTTTTATTGTTGTGTGCCCCACAGTTGAACTGCACTTGTCTCACATAAAAATGTTTCTAAAATGTGCTGGTCTGTGAAACAGTGGAAACGCAAGGGTAGAACATCGACCCAAAGCATTATGGGTTCTTCAAACTTCAGGGAAGCTGTAGGTTAAGTTTTGTCAAGGTCCTGTTGTGGAAAAGAACCATTTGTTGGGTTAGGGAAAATTATCATTGTGACAGAAGCCAACATTGATCATTGGTCTGACTAATAAAATTATCCTCAACCAGCTGGCTGCCGTGCTAACCAGCTGTTCCAGCTAACAGGACCAACCTGATGATGACCCACATAACTAGCTAACATCGGTTATTCACTGACCTAGCTACATATCCAAAAAAGACAGCCGTTCCCTTGATCATTTAACTTAACACATACAAAAAATATTGGTTAAATTAAAGATGACATGGCACGGAAACTACGAGCTAGCTGCTGCCCATCGCTGTACAAGTCAGGTTTTTGTGTACTCCCGCCTCATCTGTGCCATGTCAAAGGGTGTTTTCTAAGGCAGGAGAAGTTATTTCCAAAAGTTACCTCTATCTTTCTCTACATACCCTTTGCATGTGACATCAAGCTCCACTTGCACAAATTATGAACACCATGACGGACGGAGGAAGAACTATGCTGTGGACGGACGGCAAGCTAAACTCGTACATTTTCGTGTTTGTGTTCTCACATTCACAATCTGCAGAGTAATCCTCACCAACACAAGCTTGCAAAGTAATCCTCATCAACACAAGCATGTGTATGTGTTGCCTTTCTGTTTTAAATGAGTGATAAATAAAATGATCCTCAACCAGCTAGCTGCCGTGCTAACCAGCTGTTCCAGCTAACACGACCAACCCGATGATGACCCACATAACTAGCTAACATTGGTTATTCACTGACCTAGCTACATATGCAAAAAAGAAAGCTGTTCCCTTGATCATTTAACTTAACACACATACAAAAAATATCGGTTAAATTAAAGATGACATGGCACGGAAACTAGCTTCAAAAAGGCCAAAAAAGCAAGTTAATTGCGGGTCTGCGGAGCTCCTACCCCGGCTAGCTCACGAGCTAGCTGCAGCTAGCTTTGGACTGCTCGCTAGCTGCTGCCTATCGCGTCGTAATATCCACCGGTCAAATCTTAACATAGGCTACACAGCGAATATAATCACAGATAAGAAGATGGCTAGATGTTACAATTATGGGTTGTTACTACTGATCTTAGACAACTTTATGAGGTACCTCCCCCCGCCGTTAGCATAGCATCGCGTACCTGTAACCCAGCCAGCTACAAAGAACTGGTAAGCATCCAGACTTTTAAAAGCTTTGAGATCAGCACCAGTATATGGGGATACCCCGTTTACCACATAGTGTTACAGATCGTGAAGTCGGGCACACTCTGTGATTTAATGAGGTCTGTGAAAACGGTAGGAGAAAGAATTAAGGGTCGGTATCCAATCCTGCTATCTACAACTTCTCCAAATACTGCTCTTTGTGAGCACCTATCAGATGCCCTACCTCGACCGATAATGGCACGACAACTTGTTGTTCAATAGAAGAAGCCATAAATACAGTTTATTTAGTGTTATGTATTTCAAACTGATTGAAACTATGAAACTTTCCGCTCGTCTACTACTGTTTAGCCTGTGCTTCCGCCGTCCGTCATGGCGTCGTCACGTGGTCGTGGTCACGTGTTTGCAAAAGGTCTATATCTAAAATAAGAAATCACCTCAGCCCTAACATGGTTGAGAAATTATTGTTCCTGAAGAAAAACAAATAAAGGTTCCTTCTATATCAATATCCTAGTTACACAAGCACATTCACTGCCCTCTGCCTGGTTAAACCACTGCTACTCCCAGTTTTAGAACACTAATATTGCCCCTCCATTATTATATTATGATACAATTATGGACCAAAGGATTGATTTACACACATGTAATGCAATGATCACCAGACAATGACAATTTATTATACAGTTATGTTATATAATCTTAATATACCGACCAGAAAATAGACTCTATATTTATACAAAAGGATTACAGGCACAATTTTTAAACAGTCAGATATGATCAAAAGATCATATCTGACTGTTATTCACTCTTTGACCAACAGGTGGTTTTGTGTGCACATGAAGCCTCGAGAAATTAACCCTTTTGTGAACCAATTTGCTGGAAAGCTTTACTGATTCATGCAATCCTAACTTGTAGAATCATCCAATAAAACATCCAGGTATGACGGGCTGACCTGTTAGAAAAACCCACCATCCGTGTGTTGAGTAATGTTTGTCTAGTTAGTTTTCATCTGTTTGCTTTTTTAATCATTCAGTAGAGAATATATATTGAGTGGAAGGAGAAAAAAAATTGGGCAAGCAAGGATAAGAAAAATTAATCATAAATCATGGTAGTAATTAATGGACAGTAAATATGTTAATGACAATATTGTTGTGATGATGATGATGACGATGATGAATGTGATAATGATGATTATAGTAATGGGGTGAATGGTTCTTTCCATCTTAGTTGTGTGGTTCTACCGGTGAACGGTGGGTGTGATGAAACAAAAGTGTCAGATTGGCTGTTTGGACTCGGAGGCCTCTTATTGACTGAGGGAGGAACCTGTGAACAGCCTCCGATTGTTCGAGAATGACGCCTCCAACACAGGCCTGTTTACCTTTCTTTAAGGTAAGAGCTTAAGCATTGATCCAAGTAAACTCAGAAATGCTATACTTCATAACGTCAGTTATCAGGAGTATGTACAGAAGTGAGACATTATCAAATTCAAGGTGGTGAAGACGGACTAGAGAGGATTGAGGAGGGTTATTTTACAGGTAAAAGAAGAGAGGTTGGCAGAGATGTGAATCACAATCAAAAAACAATTTCAGGTGATAACATATCAATGTTTAGAGCTTCTTCTTCTTCTTCTTCTTCTTCTACTACTACTACTACTACTACTACTACTACTACTACTACTACACATAACAAATGGCAAAGGGCAGGGTTTGAAATACAAAAATCCATACAACAGATGAATGCACAATATACTGCAGACAGAGAAACAGACACAATAATGCTTGCTATATCAAAATAATGTTTCTAAAAATGTTTTTTAAATGTATTCTACAAATACAAATTTAAATGGAAACATTTGTATGCACATTTTGTAAAATTCTTTTGATATCATAATAAGTGAAGCGTAACCCACCACAGTGTAGGTGAATGATCACTGAACGGAAATTCATAAAATACTTCCAAAATGAGATTAGAATCTTACAGGATTACATAAAATAAACAATGACACCGGAAATCACTACTATATTAGTATCATCTGGATCACTACCAGGTTATCATACACGTATGCTGATGACACCTTACTTCCTGTGACGGCAAAGCGTGATTAGTCGTTTTAGAGCTTTTATCTGTCCAGACACGGCAGTTCACTGATCACTGTGTTTCAGGAAAGGGACAGCCCTTTTCATATCTATCTTAGTCTACAGTCAAAACTGCACAATACTGTTTAGGCACATTAGTCCACATTGAGATAACAAGAAATTACAATGATTAATCAGTGATGTCTAAAGCTGGAATGTAATTAAATATATGACTACATACAGTTTATGGCTTGACAACACAACATACAAGCTGCCAAACACAAACAGTAATATAGGACAAGTAGTAACTATTCCAAATCCCAAATTGTTTGTTTTCTCCTAAATCGTGACAGAACAGTTATAACAGTACTGCATTTTGAATTACACAGAAAAGTGACTAATAACAGCTGGACGTCTTTGTTCAGAGATTACACTACAATTATTTTATGAACAGCTTATAGTCTTGGGTAGAAAGTAGAAAGTCTTTCACACCTTAACTGTGAGATTTTAGGGATATAAGCCTGCAAACTTGAGACACATGAGAAACCATTAAAATTAAGAGAACAGTTACAAACTACTGACTCTGACATGTCTTATCAGGAAGGGAACTAAGGCAGTTTATGACCATCTTATATATGTCAGGAATACATTGTACAAAGTGGTGAAGCACTGCAATATAGCAATATATTTTCAGGAAAATGTGGTTTATTTCAAAATTGACACATAACCAAGTATATTACATGTGTTAAGTTGTGCTATCTTCACTTCCTGCAGGAGCATGTTAGTGATCATCTGAGAATAAAATACTTGTGGTTTTGTGTTTGCATCACTTAATGCATTAAAAGATCAGATATTTGAAAAACTGGCAAAAAGTAAAGAGGCCGGTTGCTATTACTTTATTTACATGTCAGACCTACTATAGTATATCATTGTATCCTTTTTGCCAAATGCTTCAAGCACGAAGAGAGAAAACAAGAACTATGTTTCGCAACCCCAACGTTGCTGATAATCCTGCAGGATGTGTGGCCATATTTGGGTATCAGGAAGTCCTGGAATTCCTTCAGGTGAGATATGAGTGAGTTGGTGACATCATCATGCAGGAGGGAACGAGGGGGCGAAAACACACTGAATGCTGTGTTATTCGTTTCCTGTAGCTAATAATCGGTTGAGGCAACCCACACCATTTCCACAACACTGTGTGATCCTGAAAGCTGCAAGTCAGGGGAGCAATCACACACTGACAAAGATTCACTGATTAACAGATTCAAAAATCATAAATTCTCCACGCGTACTCCACATGTACAATCACTGCTGCTATTACTTTTTTTATACAGGGAATCCTCTTCTTTTCTGGTCTCAGCAATAGCTTTATCGCTCCAGTTTGCTCGGTAAACAGCAGATTGTTGATTGTTATTTTAACCCCTGAGGATAGAAAGCGCTCACCATATCAAGTTACCCCTCCACCTGTCTGAGAGAGAGAAAAAAACCAAAGGGGACAAATACAAGCCTTTGGTAGCACCAACAACTGGTTCTGCAAACTTTATCAGTGGAAATGTGACACATTTTTGGTTTAGTGATATTTAATTGGTAGATATCACTGCTGTAGTGGTTTTATGTACAGTGGATGAGTTTTGTAAAGATCGGAATCACCAGCATTATAAAAAAACTCACAATTCACAGGAAGTATTTAAACAAAGAGGGAGGGGGCTGGACATCCTGTAAATGATCTGAGCTGGTGCTTGAAGAAACAACTAAAGCGCTTCTTTATCCATAAAAATTCAAATGAAATCTGTTAACTGATAATGAGTGTGAGTAACTCTTATGGTGACATGATCTCTCAGGGATATAGTACCCAAGTCCTGTCAGTGTGGGATGTACTTCACCTTTTCATAACACTCCCTTTACCAACACAAAGTGGCACAATAAACTCACTATCGCTGCAATGAATTGTCAGTGCATTACGTCAAAAAAAACCATGACCATGACATTGCAGAAGCCTAAATTAAATCAGTGATTAGGCTTTAGTTTTCGACGCAATGCTAATGTTGGTCTGAACACGGCCTAAAAAGTAAAGCCCGTCACAATTGACAATAACAAATTATGAGTGACAAATTAAAGGAAGACACAAGATAACGTGTCCAAAAGTGTTAATCTGTGTGATGCTAGGTTGGAGCCGAGGGGGTGCAAGCAAGCAGCAACCTTCATGTTTGACTTTGACAGGGTTACACCTTATGCGTGAATTGTATTGTTAAATACTTTTATTTTCTGAAACAGCTAGTTTGTTAGTATGAGGATAAAATACAGACCAACCAGAGTATCATGTCACATAGAATGTCCAGTTTTTGTACCAAGTTAAAACGTAATTTTTAGTCAGTTTATGTGTGGAAGAAGACATTTTTATTTTAAAAGTTTCAGTTGTCTTGATGTTGTTGTTAATTGCTGCAAACTGGTTTAGACTGGAAAGTGTTCCTTTACATTTCTTCTCTTTTGTTTAGTCTTCACAGCCTGTTTCCTTCTCTTTTTAGCCAGATTTTATGATTTACTGATAAGCATGATGTTTAGCATTACACACACACACACACACACACACACACACACACACACACACACACACACACACACACACACACACACACACACACACACACACACACACACACACACACACACACACACACACACTTAAAAATGAGTATGCATCTTTTTAATTCCTGAAGCAAAGAGATAACATAGAAAGTTACAAAAGACACTTTCAGACTGAATGATATTGGTGTGTGTGTGTGTGTGTATGCACGTGTGTGCGTGTGTGTGTGTGTGTGTGTGTGTGTGTGTGTGTGTGTGTGTGTGTACGTGTGTGTGGTTGGCCATTCATTCAGTGCCATGATCACATTTGTCCTCATTTATCATAACCAGTTATTCTTGTTGTGAAATACAATGCCACATGTGACAATACTGATATAGAACACTGTGTGTTTCTTTGATAACAGCAGCACAAAATACATAAAACAAATGCTTTTTTGCCTTGAACCTGAAATGTAAGTAAATATAGGTGAAAAAGTAGAAGGTTTCCTGATTTTGAGTCATCACTGCCGATTCAACTGGCAGGAAACTTCTTGAGGAACAGTTACGGAGGTGAATGATTCACTTTGAACCAAACACCATAAAACTTCTGGTGGCACACATGCACATTCATTCAAAGGTAACTGGTTTCTACTTTGGCAGCTCATATTATGGCACTGACACACACACACACACACACACACACACACACACACACAGACACACACACACACACACACACACACCATTGCTCCTGATCTGTCAGCATCAGGTTCTCTGGGTCTCTATGTGGGTGTCAGGGTGTCACACCTGAGTAACTTCACCCCGTCACGACACTCTCAGCGTGCCAACAGGAGCACCGTGGACCACAATGCAACAGTAAAACTATGTGCCATTGAATGGGTGACAGCCAAGTGGCGCTTAATTTACTTGCAGGCAAATCCCTGGAGATCTGAGACGATCCATGTGTGTGTTTGAGGTTTATGTTTGTAAAGAGACTGAGGCAAATAACCCCACTCAGATTGTATATTTGAGAAAAACACAAGTGGTTGTGTTATAGTATGATGTTATTATCACAGTAGCCTTGTATCCATTAACCTATTTTTATGCACATTTTAAAGTTAAAGCTGTATGGAAAACGGCAAAAATACGATAAAAGTTCCACAATTGTGCAAAGAAGTTTTTACGCTCACTTGAGGTGGTTTTTGCCTTTGTGAAAAAGAGTTAATGTGCTAAATGGGATATGGAAACTAGTTTGCAGAACAAGTTTCTTACATAGTGAGCATTTAACTCACATGACTGATCAGCTATTTCCCATTTCTGCGTCTCCCTGGATATTCCCATAAAGTGTCTTTGTCTCTGGACAGCATATAACACATGTATCTGCCAATACTAGCAGACATGAAATAACCATGAAAACTTGCTCCATTGACCCAAATTCCTGAAGAGCTCTATATTTTTCTTTCGTAAATGGGTTACATGGCCATTGCAACTTGTTTTTAACCAGTTAATAGAAATGCGCCTAATTCCCATTTCTTTATTTTTTTGCCACATTTAAAAAAAAAGTTTGCTTAAAATTGACTTGACAATTGAATGGAAACATGGCCAGTGTCGTGGGGACTTGGCCTGGAAACCGGTTTAAGTCCCCGCACGGATCAAGTACACAGTGTGGAAGAAGGGTCCAGTTCACAACAGCTCCCTTGCTCTGACATTTTCTGTGCATGTGTGTTTGAATATATATCACAACAAGAGAGGGCAATACATTGAGATTACACCATTGCAGAGGTAACTGTTAAATATCTAGCTTAACTAAGTCAAGTTAGCTGCAAAGAGGGTCGTATGACGGCGCTGATCTGTGAGAAGGATGAGTGATAATGTCTAAGAGGCTCTAAAAACACTTTTAAAAAGCTGGTGTTGTGGATTGCCTTTAGGACAGTAGCAGGTGACACATCTTGCAAGCCGATTACCTACAGCAGTGTTGTTATATGATAAATTAACGGCCATTAATAATGAGTGAGCTAATGCGTTATGCCTGGTTGACTGTGGATCGGACACCGGACTCCCTAAACCTGCTGACACTATGTATGTCATGTAGGTCAGACCATCACCATCAACCGAGACACATTAAATAAACATGAGGATATTTTTTGCTGGGACACAAAAACAATGGGTTTGTCTTTTTTTAAAACTTTAATTCTTAAGTCTGCAGGTGAATGTAATGAAACCTTTTGAAATCCCACCAGATAAATCTGTTCTACCTCATGACTGTTTGTAGACTCAATATGCAATATTTCTACAATGATGGAATTGTTTACAAAGTCATGCCAAAAGGTACACTAGTAAGATCTGTAAACATTAGGGGTGCACGATTTAGAAAATGTCACGATTCGATATCGATTTTCAGGCTCAAGATTCGATTCAAAATTGATTTTCAATTCAAAAACGATTCTCGATTAAAAAAAATATTGACAGTATGTAAATGTAGTTACTTTTCTCATGTGATTGCAGTAGACTGAGAAAAAAATTTAAAAATATGATAATTTTTTGAATTCTATGAATGGATTTTGAATCGGTAGACCTTGAATCGCGATTCGAATGCAAATTGATTTTTTTCCACACCCCATGTAAACATGATCCAGGTTGTAAAACAAACAAAACAAAGTGGCCTTTTACAGGCCTTATAACCCTAAAGCTACACAATTAAACAGGCAAATTAGGTATCTTGTGCTGTGTCTCCCAACAGCTGCTGCACTAGCAGTAAGAGCTCATTTAATGACAAGGGTGATGGGCTTTTCCTAATCCACAGAGGCTCATGGCATGGTTTTTAAAGTTCAAATACAAAACTCGATTGGAACAATTAAGTTTGGTGGTGGGTGGGAAGCCATTGAGGGACAAAGACAAAACTGTACGATGGTTTCATCAGGACAGAAAGTTCAGTTGAGGTTGAAGAACACTGGAGGGAAACTGACGTCAAGTAAAATGGAGGGCGTTCTCATTCAGTCATTCATTTGATTTACAGCATTGAAACAGGATTTTAAAAAGAACGGTACAATGCAAACATCTCAGTATTGTGTGTTACTCTGATAATTACCTATAATTGAATAATTATTTGTATGTAATTGCAGCAGCTGCCTGCAGGAAGAGCCTAGTCCGAGACATGCGGTTACATGTTTGAACAAATGCTAGCAAAGAGGAAAATTAGTTCAGCACGCAACATCACCAGCAAGCAGAGCACTTCCTCCCTCTGCGTCACAAACAGCATGCCAAGAGTCACTGAAGAATCCTGATTGGTTGAAGCACAAAGTCAGATGATTCAACCAAACTACCAAACTGTTGTTTTGTTTTGTCAACGGCAATCAAACCATGATCAAGTACTATAGCCGCAGGGCGGCGAGTGGATTGCAGTTAAACATCTGCAATCAGATGTGAATCTGTGCTGCCAGAGGTGAAATACTGTCCAGACTTTAAGCACTGAATGCAACACGTGAGCAGCAACAAGCTCTGGGACTCAAAAAAAGATAATTGTAAACCAGTAGTTGTATAAGAATACTAAATATTAAATATAAATATTAAAGCCAATTTCTCCTTTTATGGCTCTGCCTGCTGCCATTTCATCTCTTGCCAACCTGCTCCAAGACAAAATACTTAAGAGGCTTTGTGACTTGTTGAAGCATGACACACTGAGCAGTTTGGCAGAAAACCACCATCCATCCATGATCATTTATGGGCCAGGCTGTTCCTGCTCATTGAAAGTGATGTTACTAGCTGCGACAGCAACGCTGGTATTGTTTTCACCTTCTGAATCTGTGTGGCATCATGACAAAATGTGGTCCTGGAGACACCTGTAGCAGGAACTACCACTGAGGAGGTTTTGAGTACTTTGCCATGTGTTTATATGTCTGTGAAGTCACCGTGATAGCATCACAACTGTGCAAGATGCAGTCATGAAACTTTACAGATGTGTAGTTAAGATCAAAATTAAAGCTGAGTTTGAAAATGGGTGTGGTCCGAGCAAGGGCGCCAGACGTAGGGGGTAGGAAGTAATGAAGGGGCCAATGGCCTTTATGCCCCTGGCCCGATTTGGTGTCACGTCTGATGAGATGGAAAAAAGAATAGCATCCCGACTTTTAAGGTGTTATCAAATAAAATAAAAAGTTGAAACAACACATGAGAGATTCTTCTTCCCATAGGAAGCATCAAATGCTAGTTGACATGCATCTAGGTTGCAACAGGTCTTTCTCATCTCATCTTAAGTCTTTAAAAAAATATATCTTGTTGGGATGATAGATAAGGACAGATATGCATCAGTCTGATAGAGATACCTTCTGACAACCCAGGAGATTATAAAGGTTGTATGTAGATGGTGGGGATTTACACTTTGTTATGTCGAGTAAACTCTCAGACTAGCAGGATGTTGCGGATGTCACTACACTTTTGCATGTAGTTTAGCAGCCAAAAAAAGTAAGAGGAAATTGCCTGGACTAAATTTTCAGTTTCTACTCCTTTCGACACAAATCATTTCCTACAACTTCACATCTACATTGGCTTGCTTCAATGGCTTTTGACACCAGGCAGCATCGCTCTCCCCTCCCTCCTTTAAAGGCAGAACAATCAGGCTGACACTGTGCACATGTGCATGAACACACAGGTGTTCAAAACATTTCCTTCGTTTTAGGTTTTAATGATGAACCAAAACTCCTGTAGTCCTGCAACTGACTTAAAATAAATCTTAGAAACTGAAGAATAAATCGTTGTCATCAAAAGTTGTCAACAGAAAATGTAGCCAGTTTACAGAATGATGAACGAATGATTCCAAGCATTATGCATATTTCCAGAGCATAATTCCCCGAATGGATGGATGTACCATTGAATTATTTTTGTCATCGTCATATCTTCATACCAAAAAACACTATTTTTAAGCCCATGAATTTCACCATAACAAACTTAGAGGTAGAAAACTGTAGGATGAGAGACCTTTGTATCACCATTACCACAAACACTGCGTAACCTATCATGTCCATCTATTTTACTTTTTATTTTTTTTATTTTCTTCCTTCTGTAAAACCTGATGTAACTACAGTTTTACTTATTTAATGCACTGGAATGAGTAGATTTAAAGAGATAAAACTCAATTTATGTTGCAGGGAAAAACAGACAAATCTATCATAGAAATCTCATTAATCACTCATTCATCGTTTTCTCAGTCTTGGAGCTGGAGATGGTTTAAAATGGGAGCTTGTGTCACTTCATAGACATTGCTTCAAAACATCAAGATATGTGTATATTAATGTCTCTAGAAATAAGTATAGGGATTTAAAAAAAAAAAGACTGCTATATTTAAAGGTCCAATGTGTAGGAATTTCTCTCATCTAGCGTTGAGATCATATATCGCAATCAACTCTCTCGCACCACACAGTTCAAAGTACGTATTACAGCTACGGTAGCCTTCACGCTTCAAAAAGCCGGTCTCTTGCTCTTTTCAATATAATTTTTCTTTTTTCTGGGCGAAGAAGAAGACTACTGTTCCTGAAATTTGGATTTTTAATACGTGTGGTCCTCCATGTTTCCTTCTTCCAACTTGCCGGGGCCGGGAGGCGACGATACCCATTAGCAGCATTAGCAGCACCTGTGAGTTTATCATGTGATAGTGAAAACGCGAAATGCAGAGCAGTATGTCCTGTATGTCCCTTCCTGCCTAATGTATTTCAAGATGGCGCCTGAATATGGAGCGTCTACCCCAGTTCATGCGAATGCAAATGTAAAATTTCAAGCCAAAAGGAATAATTGGAATTGATGGGGGTAAATATTCATGAAAAAGGACAGGTTTGTGAATGGGCAACACAGATTTTGATAATGAACAACTAAACACGTTACACACTGGATCTTTAAGCATAGACACACCAAACTGTTATCTTTAGAGATGACGACTGAGGGAGATAATACTGTGTGAGGAGGAAAAAAAACTGCTGTTTTTTGTGGTATTTAGTTAGTTTTAATTGTTTGGAAAAGTTCAAACTGTTCTCACATTTCAATGAGTTCAAGGATTTTTTCACTCAATTCCTTTTGTGTGTTTAGTGGGCGTCAGATTGACTTCATAACTGACGTGTGCTGGCCTTTGAAACCACACTGACTCAGACTCAATAACATTCTTAGACGCCCCCACACAATGCACATTTTAAAGATCTGGAATGGTTACGCATGTGGAGGAAATGACGCAAGACAGACAGAGGAGAATATGGAGGGAGATAAGGCTCTGTTCAACATATACATAAATAGGCCACCGCCTTGGAACAGTCCACACATGTCTCATCCTTCACATTTCAGATCAAATCTCTGCTTTATGCAGATGATTTCATCCTTTAAATATACTTGAGTGTTATTGTCAGACCTGGGACATGACAATAAACACAAAAAAGATTCAAAAGTCAGGGAAACAAATATCCATTTACAATTGGACCACAAACAATAGAAAACTGTTCAGAATATAGTTATTTAAGCCTGCAAATAAGCCGGTCTCTTGCTCTTTTCAATATCCTTTTTCTTTTCCTGGGCGAAAAAGAAGACTGTTCCTGAAATTTGGATTTTGAATACGCGTGGTCCTCCATGTTTCCTTCTTCAAACTTGCCAACAAGCTACAATACCCATTAGCAGCATTAGCAGCACAGCAAAATTGATACAAACTAATAACATAAAAATTCATAAATATATAACGAAACAGCAAAAAAAATGAGGGAATAAAGCTATTGAATTAAAAACAGATCAACGTGTGTGTGTGTGTGTGTGTGCGTGTGTGTGTGTGTGTGTGTGTGTGTGCATGCGCGTGTGTAAAGGATATTGGTTAATTTCTCTGTATTATTAACCACTGAACAAAAGTAATGATATTTTTTGGCCAATTTCCCTTTTCAAAATCCAAAAGTTATCAATTAAACATACAATATGTAATTTTCTGTCGTTAGGGGTCATTCAATCAAAACAATAACATTGCAGTCAGTTTCCCCCGGTTAGGATTTCTCCAATGCTCATTGTTTAGGAGGTTTTTACCGGTTTTTACACTTTAAAAATCAATGTTTCCCAGACGCTGCAAACCTTTGCTCAGCTTCTTTTTCTGATAACTTTAGATCCATGAGACGTCCGATCATGTCCAAAGTAACTGGTGAGATAGTGACTGCAAAATAAAATGCAATCCAGGAGGTAGTTTAGGCACAGCATAGTAGTTTATAATAGCATGAGACAAGATTTGATGTCTTTGTTATCATGGCAACAATCATTTTATCTTTGCTGTTAATGCCGTTCAAAGTAATCTGAAGGAATAAAGGAATGTGTCGAATCTTTTAAATCCAGGAATATGCACTTGCAATGTTCTACTACTACAAAACAGCACATTTTAAAGTTTTTAACTTTTCTGACAGAGTTGTATGCCTCCACCAACCAGTCAAGTTGCAGTTTACATCCATGTCTGTCCAGACTCATACAATTTGTAGTGAAGACTTTGAAGCAATTTAATAAAAGTAAGTGAATTTTTTGGCAAAACGTGGATGCTTCACACACATCTTTAACCGGCAGCACAGAAGATCTGAACAACCACCACCGTCTCAAGATTAGTCTCACCAATTCAGTATCCGACCAAATGTCTCCCCTTCTATTTGTTTCTTGAGTTATGGTGTTGAATAATGGCTAGAAAAGCATAACTTTTGACCTTTTCGATATAAAATGTCATGACTTCATTATTTATTCTATTAGACATTTGGTTGAAATCTTGTCATAATTAGCCTTGGAAATCCTGAGATATGTAAGGCGTTCCTGAGATATCACGTTCATGAGAAGGGGATGGATACGTATGGACAGCAGATGGACAATCTGAAAACATAATGCCTCCGACGCGGAGGCAAAAAAATGCTTTTTTTTAAGGTATTTTGATTGATAGAGATGAATGAAAGAAAGACAGACAGACAGACAGGGAGATAGAGAGGGTATGTGTGGGATATTTGCGTTGTCATTACGCGTTTCAAACTGTTTTCTCTGAGATTATAGCAACAAAAGCTCCTACATGGTGCGACCTTTAACCAGCCTTATTCTGACAGTTACTGTATGAGACTGTGATGGATGGACGCAAGAGCTAACTGACTGTCCAAACACTACCATTCACATCAATACACTCACACACCGACCTTTTTTTAACTTGTGAGAACATTGTATTGCATTGGTCCCTAAAAGGTTTACTCTTAACCATAGCTACACACCTAAATCCCTAGCCTTGACTCAGTCATAACTGCAACCTTTAATGGGAACTGCTGCAATTTTACACATCAACGTCTGTTAAAGGGGACCTATTATGCTTTTCCTTATATTCTGTCTTAAATACAACGTTACCGTTTCGGGTATTCATATTAAATGTGGCCACAGCTTCAAATAATGAGGTAAAAAGTTACATTAGAATAGCCAAAGTGGCTTCAATGTGCTTTGAAGGCTTTTTGAGTTTATATTTCTCAGAAGAAAATATAACCTGTCACATTTTGACTAAATAGATTACAGCCACATTTGCTTGTTATGTGTCACAGCCTGTGGGGTTTGACTGCTGTTCAGTGGCCTGCTCATCTCCTATGTGTGGCTCACAACTCCCTCTGCTGGATGGAATAAAGTGTTTGGTTTTAAAGATAGACTTACAAAAGAAAAATCCTGAAATGCTATAAAAACACCTGAAACATGAAACAGGAAGACACACTGTTTAAACATTAACAGAATGATTAATTTCTTGGGAAATGAATCAGTGAACTTTTTGATTCCAGAACGATAATATAATAGTAAAACTGATAAGTGGATGCTTGATAAATTAGATAATGTAGCGACTATTTTTCAGGAAGAAAGCAATTACAGTGAGTTGACAATGTGTGCTGTGAAAAAAATCATTCACCTCCTCTGTGGAAGCAGAAGTCTTAAATACAGATATCTCAAAAACCTGGTGAAATATCACCAAAATGATATGCAATTGAGAGTTAAAATTAGATGAACCGACCTAAACCCATCCAGTCATCCAGCCTGCTACAGACAATCTTCATCCAAGGTTCATATGCAACACAGAATAAAAAGTGTAATTTGGAAAAGGCAGTTTACTGTGTGTATCATCTCCTCACTTGGGAAGTTTGTGTGTGTGCTTGAAATGTGTGTTACTACCATATTGCACAATGTGGCCACACACACACACACACACACACACACACACACACACACACACACACACACACACACACACACACATAGTGCGTTTCACTATCTTTGTGGGGACCCGTCATTGACATAATGCATTCCCTAGCCCCTTACCCTAACCTTAACCATCACAACTAAATGCCTAACCTTAACCCTTACCCTCACCCTAACCATAACCTAATTGTAACCAAGTCTTAACCCTCAAACAGCCCTTTAAATTTGTGGTGTCCAGCATTTTGGCCCCACAAAGCTGTCCGGACCGCACAAGTATACTGTATTCCCGGTTTTTGGACCCAACGAATATAGTTAAACAAGAACACACACACATCATTACGTAGCCTGGGTTGGTCTGTTTATTCTATTCTGTCGTGGTTGTTAAGCTAGTATAATGCATATTGATGATCTAAACACAAACACACACACACACACACACACACACACACACACACTTCACAGGTTGAGGATATGAGGTGTCATATTTCCTCCTGCAACAAGGTCCTATGGTAAACAGATGTGAGCCGACCAAGATAGATCAATGCATGTGTGTGTGTGTGTGTGTGTGTGTGTGTGTGTGTGTGTGTGTGTGTGTGTGCGTGTGTGTGTGTGCGCCTGAGTGCGTGCATGCTTGTGTGTGTGTGTGTGTGTGTCAGAGGGATCAGAGATAATCAGAGCTGTCTAATGACCTCTCCAGAGAGACCTCAGCTAATCCCCTTCACCTCTGGGACAGACAGGCACGCGCACGCACACGCACACGCACACACACACACACACACACACACACACACACACACACACACACACACACAGCTCTCATGGGAATGTGTTTGGTTCTAGCCTGGTGAGGACCGGGTGGGTGGGGTTATAAGAGTAGAGTGTTGGTTCAGGTCAAAGGGGCTTCAGAGGAGATGAGTGTATAGCGTGGTGAGGGATGTGTGCGTGTGTCTCTGTGGATGCATTCACTGCCAACCTATCTCAAGGTTTACATTTTTTAATTGATTTCTAAACCTTGGTTTGGTTTTTGGTTTCAGTTCATTTCAGTCTAATGGGAAAAACTGCTTTCAGAAACTTTGATTGATGGAAAAAGGGAATCTGTTAAATTATACACTTTTCCCCTTTATATTTGTATGGCAAGTGATTGTTGCATGGTACCTCATCTGGTGCGTTTAAGGACCTACTGACATCTGATGTTTGAGAGATGGCTTCTGAATAGCAATTTATTTGTGTCAAGAATTTTCACCATGTTCACGCTTACTTATTGTAAGTCATCTACAGTGGGATTACATTTGGAACAACATAGCTCATCAATGCAATGCTTTTTATTTGGCAGGACTGCAAGTTCTTCACTGATGTAAAATATTACGTAGTTTAGGTCTTCACAAGTTCAACTTACACAGCTGAGATCAAAAGAAACCAATGGCTGCCTGGAGGAGAGAAATCAATCACACAAAATCAAACACTTTTGACTTCTTCACACTTGTGTGTGGGATGTGGCCCATGAGGTTACGCCTCTTTAAACATGCAAACACTGGATTCCAAATTCCCAAGTTCCCCACTGACAACTATAGCTGATTAATGATAGAAGATTTACATATTGACATTGGCAAATTCTGACTCTGCGGCGTTACAATACAATACAAATGCAATGTGTGCCTCTGAATCGGTAAAGGACTAAATATACACACTGATAAAAAGCTGGCTGCTTCCGTTACCAACTCATTAGCATCAGACATCTAATAGCAGCAGTAAACTGATCGCAGAAAAACTAAATGACCAAATTGCAAAAACAATAACAACTCAGCTGTAATATTCTGGTAATGCTCTGACAAAGTGCATTAAATATTGAAGAGACCTTTCAATATTTTCTTGGTCACAGATACAAAAGGCTAGATGTAGAACAGTGTCAGGAGAAGAAGATATTGTGATATTGTGATTTCAATATGCTCTTGGTAGTATTCACAAAACATTTTTGTCATGTCAGTGTTTCCCTGATAATGTTTGAGATGACATGACCATGAGACATCACAACATGAGGCATAGCGACATGCGTTTCCTCTGTGTGTGTGTGTGTGTGTGTGTGTTTGTGTGTGTGTGTGTGTATGTGTGTGTGTGCGTGTGCGTGTATTTACTCTTGCCCTCACCCCTTAACCTCTGCTGAGGCTCATATCCTGACAAAAGACTGAATTTTAATGCAATTAATGCAATTTTATATGCAATACATGAACCCCTTTGAATGAATGCATGACTGTAAAGGATGCTCTTGATAACAATGAAAAGGTTTTATGTGAAAAGTTAATAATTCTCAAAACTCAAACAAATAAAATGAAATGTGTATGTATTTTAAAGGTCCAGCCTGACAGTAGTCATGTATAATGCCATTAAAGCCTCCATTTAGTCTTTATAGAGGCAAATCAAAACACAATCAATCAATGAAACACAGTGTTGTTGACCAATCGATTGTTTAGTCCATAAATAGTATAAATAGTGGGAAAAAATAGTAATAGATCACAAGTTCTCAGAGCCCAAGATGAAGTCTTTAAATTGCTCGTTTTGTCTGACCAACAAACCCACCAAATATTTAGGTAAGTCAGTAGTGTATGGTTGACTTGCATATTAAATGCTTTGAGGGCCTTCTGTGAGTTATTTCGGGGCACAATGGTTCTGGACAAAGCTGCAAGCATCAATACAGGAGGCCAAGCAATCGGCCCGTTCCAAACAGGCATGTTTTTGAACGGGCACTGCACCAGTGATTAAAAAAACAGATAAAATTAGTAAATTATTGCCTTTGAAAAGCTTCAACCACAGAATGTTTGGAACGTTTTGCTTCATAAATAACTTAATTGATCAATCCATTGTCCAAATTGTTGTTGATAGATTTTCTTTTGACCGACTAATCAATTAATCAGCTAATCCTTTTCAGCACCGCAATAATCATTTGGTGAGAACTGATGGGCTACTGATCTCTGGGAATTGTAGACTGAAACAATCTAATGCAGATGAATCACAGTGTATAGACAATACAACCACATAAGGACATAGTAAAATGACCCCAAGCTTAATTAATATCATTAGCACAAATATTTTAAAGAGTCTGTGAAACTCTTGTCAGATATTTAATCCCAAAGATCTTCATGTTAAAATAATCCAGCATGCATTTACTTTCTCTGCAGAAACATTTGGGTACATTTCATCTTCATGAGGACAGATTACATAGATGTTATTCCTCTAATGTCAAGGGAAAATACAGCGCCTGTGATGAAAGAGCTCACCTGGGTGAATCCAGGTTAGTGTTTGATCTCTGCACTTCAGGCTTCAGCACTTCAGTCCACCTCCGTCGGTGCAGATGAAAGACAGGTTGGTGATTTGAAGACATCAGTGTTTGGACAGAGGCTGCAACTGCATTTCAGGGAGGTGATTCTGACAACAGGTATATATGTTACATTTGTACTCTGTCTCTCCCCAATGCGCCTGTACAACTCTGCTAACGTATTAAAAGAAACAAGAACAAAATCTACTTCTGTTTCGAACAGAAGCTCTTCCAATCCGCATTCACACACCTCTCCCAGGCTGCCGTGGAAGAAGTGTTTCATCCTCTGGCTGTGCTGACATGATCAGCCATAACATCACCTTAGGCTACCATCAGCTTCAATGTAGATCACCTGCCAGCAGAGAGCAGAGGTGGGCCGCTCATGTGGAGAGAAAGCCACTGAAATGTGTGGGAGACTCGACTCGCCACCAGGTGGCAGTGGAAGTCAGAGTTCATGGTCATCTCCTAGGTTTGCCAGTCAACACGTTTTTCTACTTGGCAAAGAGCCATATTTATATTAGGGGACAAGTTATTCTGAGCTAATTGGCACCTGATGTTCACTTAATGAAGACAGAGTCAGACGGAAGGTCCCTGAGAGAGAGAAATCTCCTGACATGACGAAGAAATGATACCACCTCCCGGTAATTAAGACGCAAGCATTTACAGAGAAACACGCAGATACAGAGACACACGCACACACACACACACACACACACACACACACACACACACACACACACACACACACACACCACTAATGAGCTCAACATCCTGTTCTAATCAAAACATCATTAAGCTAATTAACAGGAGAATCTGTCGTTTGGAAATGCCTTTTTGTGATATCATTTGGTCTCTCTGATTGTGTGTACTTTTGTTGTACTTTTTGCATAAAGCAAACCTTTATGCAGGTAGACTTTGGTGCTTTGAAGATATCACAGTTCATCCAAAGTGCTTTATAGATAAATGTTTATCATGTTTAATAGGATTGAGACCTATAAAGACGTGGAGCTCTGTCACCATATGACTTTTGTCAGTGAAGTTGGAAAGAAAGTCATAAATGGATTGTGTCTTTTCTTTTTGTTTACATGTACAACTGATAAACAAGTTTTGTAATTAATTTGTTTAATCATTAGTCATTTCATTTCCTGGCAAAATGACAGAGCTCTTTCAACATTTCTCAATATATCCCATATACAACATCTTTATTGTCTAAACCGGCTTTTCGAAAACTATTTCAATAACTTTTTTTTTTTAATTTTACTGTGATTTCTTTCTTTCTCTTCTAAACTTCTTGAAATGGGTTTTGCAGGGGTTATAGAACATTTGTTTCGAAGACAAATGCACTCACCTTTTATAACGTGCATTCAAGGAACAAATAGCCTACATGCATTTGTGCACTGACCCTGCTAGACCTGGACCAATAACACAGGGGGATGTTCAACTGCACATTCATGCTGTACCTCTCCTTAAAAAAAAAAAAAAAACGTTATTCTAATTATTAGATATAATTCTCACTGAAATGCTCAACAGGTCAAGACTTGAAACAAGACTCTCGCTTAGTTGCATTTTGACAGACCAAATGGTATCTGATGAAAACAAACCCGTTGGTTACAAAACACCATGCTGCACCCAACAAAAAAAATGTATCTTCTTTTTATTTAACCCTTGTGTTGTTTTCCCGTCCACCATGAACCTGTTGTCCTTCTGGAAAATTATTGAAAATGAACTTTTTTGGGGCGCTTTTTCCGACGTTTTATTCGCTTTTCTGGCACTTTTTAAAATTTTTTTTTATTCATGTTCAATAAACCCAATTTAAATGACATTATACTTAATTTTTTGGGTTTAAAAAAAAGCTAAAATGATGAATTATTTTGATTAATAGTTATGATCAGAAGATGTTGAGTGAGTCACAGACTGAATACTGTTTTAAAACCATTTCTTTTTTTTTCTCTCCAAATGCTATACAATTGAACACCCAGAATTCATTGGAAGTAATCATTAATATTACCTGCAAAGAATTTTGTATGGGGTCCATACAACTAACACGCATGCATCCACGTTATTTCTGGGCAATTTGGTTGAAAGAACCCCATATTTCTGATATTAAAACCTTTGAAAATGGGTCAAATTTGACCCGAGGACAACACAAGGGTTAACTTCACTTAATGCTGGCCCTATCAGACTAAAGGCCATTTTATGCTTCTGCGTCGAATCAACAGCGTACCCTCACAGACCCCTCCGCGTCTGCGCCGGACCCTACGCCGTAGCCTGATGTGCACCTCTAGAAGACGTCGCAGACGTCGCAGCAACGCACGTCGCTCGGCCGTGGCTGGGTAGTGTTGCATTTCCCCCCAACTCATTTCCTGGTTCTCCTTCTCCATAAACAACATGAGATCAAGGAGAGGGTTAACTTTTCTTGCTAAAGATTTCCCACCGTGGTCAGAAAGCACAGGGGAGACACTTTGTTTCTCTCACTATGACTCTAGAGTTGGTACTCGCTCCGAAGCTAATCACCGTCACTAAACTCACTTCTCCCTCGCTCTATCACCCACTCCCCCACACACACACACACACACGCACAAGTATAAACATCAGGCCACTTACGTAGGCTACAGTGAAAGCTCTGCGCGGAGCCTCCGCAGAAGCATAAAACAGGCTTTAAACCAAGTCTTACTTCATCTAAGAGTTGTATGAGGGTTGAGGACCGGAGAAAATGTGTTCCCCAGAAAGAGAGAGCAACAGCCCTGCACTCATCCAAAAAAAACAACTCAACTCTGAAATGTAACATGTTTAGAAATAAACATTAATACACACCGCAGTGTAAACTGAAACTGCAATCTAAAAAAAAAAAAAAACTAATACTGTAATAAAGTATTTCAATTATGGCAATTAGATATCCAGTGAGCCTTCACAGTTTGAAACCACAGTTGAGAGTAAACTGACTTCAACTCAGGCAGCTGTGCCTCAGTCCTCACTTCGTATTAGCCTACATACTGTACGCATGCATAACTTCATGAGGGAACTACGACTTATATGGAATGTAAACAGTGTATTGTGTGGATCAGATAAGCGACAAGTTTCTGCTTATTCTTGTGTATTTTGGAGATGGAAATACCTCAGTTTGATTTCAGTTTGTTTAAACGTCCCACACCTGGATGTAACTGTAGCTAAACAGTATATCAGTTTCAACTGCGGTCAAGTTAAGTTCATCACTCTGATCTTTCCCGTCACGCCCTGAGGAAGACCCTGTGTGATTGAAACTGATCGGCGCTCTAAACAATAACGGCATTTTAACTTCTTGGCTCTGTGCTAGTGAGAAGACTTCCCGTTTTCTATAGTTGACATGATTGACTTTAAGAGCACCTTGCATTCACCTGGAGTTTACTACACAACCGTCTTTTTCTACACAACTGTAAGCACCCGTTATTTCAATTCAACAACTTTATTAATCCCACAAGGGGCAAATATTTAAGAGCAGCCACAGACAACACACACACATACATACAGCACACAAGAAAAATGTATGGATCGTATCCATTTAAAAGTCGAATTGCAGAAGGGATAAAAAAATTAGAGTGGCGATTACTTTTAAAAGCAGGTAAAACAAAATGCTCGTTGCTTTACGCAGGATTTGTTGATTACAAAGATAATTTAAATCTCTTTGTTTCACACCAATTATTTTAGAACAGGTTTTGACTATATTGTTCAGGCTGTTTCTGTCTTTTACTGTGAGGCTGTGAAACCAGCAGATAAAAGAAAAGTGATAAGGCTTTCAATAAAAGATTGATAAAAAAACGACAGAGAATGACAGATAAGGAGTTTCCTGAGTAAGTGAATTCTCTGTTGTCCCTTTTTCAAACCACAGCCTTAGTATTAACACAGAATTGAAGGTGGTCATCAAAAATGGTACCTAAATATTTATATGAGGTGACCCTTTCAACCTTTTTTTTTTTTTAAATCGTTTTTAACTGCTCTTTAATGTTTTAATTTCCACATATCTGGAACAAACTCCGAGAAAACTGCAGGTCCGCTGCAACTCTCAGTTGCCATTCTTTAAATAATTGTTAATTTCTTATACTGCACCGTCAATTTTATTCTCGTCTTTTATCTAGTGGTATTTTTGAACAGATAACGGACATATTTCTGAGAATTTTTCCAACGCGGGTGTGACAGTTTAGGATTTTGCAAAGTTTGCCTGATTAAACTAAGCCTTATAGCGACGGCTATATTGTAGGTAAAGAGAAGTACTTCTACTCTTGTTATGGGTAAGAAGAGTACAAAGTCACATGTTCCTGCGGGGCCCGTGGTGGATGAGATGGTAAAGAAATATGGTCCTGACTGGTTTTTTTTATTTATTTTTTATTTATTTTTAAAAATGATTTAATTTTATTTATTTATTTTTAATCGTTTTTAACTGCTCTTTAATATTTTATGTAAAGCACTTTGAATTACCCTGCTGAAATGTGCTATACAAATAAAGCTGCCTTGCCTTTTCATTGTGAATGATGGACTCCCTGGCTGTAAGTTTAAAGGCGCTGACAAACCAAAATGTGTTCCTATCCTGCAGTTGGTTTCAGTTGGGTGTGCTGTTGCTAGTAGCAACCACTACTGGTACACTTCTACAGTTACCGCCTAACTACACTGACTGTGTCCGAAATCACTCCCTACTTACTCCATAATAACACCCAGTTGTTTACAGGTTTGTGAAATCTGCTGTATACTCCCAAATGCTCTTGTTGGAACATTAAGCGTACCTGTAGGTACTCTTTTTGTTTTGTGACTTGATTTGTTGTTTAGTAGATTTTTTATTTTTTTTTTATCCGCAACTGCTATCCATGCTAGCCACTATGCTAGCTATCTGAAGCTAATGTGTTGCTAATGCAACATAACGTTGTTGTCGGGTGAAAACCTTGCATGTCCAAAACCATTGTTTTTTTTTTAGGAAATGATCATTTTGACAAAACAAAACAATCTTAAAATATGTCAGACAAACATTTGATGTTGATATGTCTGCATAATATATCATTTATTGAAATTTATTGAAAAGGTTTCTGGTACAGGATATACAATCCTCTATCCCAGACTCTAAAAGACACAAAACATATATATACATATACATACACATACATATATATATATATATATATATATCACATACTATATATATATATATATATATATATATATATATATATATACACACACATACACACATACATGAACATCTATAAAAACACATTAATTTCATAATTGAAGTTTTCTAAAAGTTAATAAATTAATTACATAAATTACTGACAAGCTTTATATTTATACATTACACCTTTTGACAAGCAAAATGCATCCAGCCTATTCTTAAAGGAATTAATGGAAGGGGAACGCACAACTTCTTCTGGAAGGTCATTCCATGACTTTACCGCACGGAGTGTGAAAAAGTTCTTTCTCTTTTCAGACAGGCATGTTCTAGGGTAAAGTTTTAAAGAATTCCCTTGTGTCTCGTACCTATTGTTCCAAAACTGAAAGACAGGCTGTGTTACATCATATATTCCCTGTACACGCTTATACACCTGAATCATATCATCATGCCTGAGTAAAGCGATCTTACAAATATAAAATCGCTTTAATATCTTTTCAAATATACACATATCGGTGAAATTCATGTTACTTTGAACCTCATAACTGAACGAATCTGGTAATTCCACCACAGAAGTGTAAGCAGACCCACCGCTGCGACTAATAATAACAGAATAAGAATAAGATCTGCAGCAGAATATAATGTTATCAACATCGCCCTCAGTGTTTCAGCCCTGCAGTGTGAATAAGCTGCCCTAACTGACTCTGTGGTTCATTAGTATAAAGGTTTATGAAAAGGCTTCATTAAAATTGCATCCAACGTTTCAGTGCCTTTAATGAAAGTTAAGTGCGAGCGTCAAAACCTCTCCTGTTAACCGAACTCAGCCAGCGTTGTGCTGCTGGAGACTCTGTGGTCGGACTCTTGGGCTCGCTGCTCAGAGATTAGCAACTTCTGTGTTTACAGCATATTGTTCGGCAACGTCTGCAGATATTCATAAAGTTGCAGCACTTTACTTAGGCCTCTGTTTTGAATGCATCTAAATCTCACTACTCTGCTTACTTAAAATCTCCCGTACAGTAAAAAAAAAACATTATTTACCTTTTGCTTCACATTGGTTTGTTCTGTTTCTTTTACAGGTTTTAATATATAATTTCAAAATACACAAATAAGACATGTGAACAGGCTTTGAAGTAAAATCAGTGGAGTTCCACTTCAACATGCATGGCCGAAAACACTTTGATTGCATTAAAGTGAATGGGAAAATCATTCATACCAAATTAATAAAACATTTTCTTTTATGAAGAAAATTCATAGAAGAGAAAAGAATTCAAGACATTTGATTTTGATTGCTTATGATGATGGCATGAGCGATAAACAAACAAAAAACATACATCATCACAGTTTTCTACATGTCTCTTCACTTTTAACATCAAACACACTTCATTCACAGCACAGAGCTCTTTTTCCTGCTCTTTTGGTTTGTGTCCATCGGAACCTGTACACTAAGGGTCAGTGGAATCTCCTGAGCTCCTAAAATGTTTTACCTTTTAAAGTGAAAAACCAGTGCAGATGATGGATTGTATGTGCCGTGTTCATTAGTTCAGGGGTTTGAGTGGTAGCAGTCACTCCAGGTCCATCATCACCAATCCTCGCTCCTTCTCTTTCCTGTTCTAATTGCCCGAATAGTTGTACTGCTGCCACCCATTAGTATAATATCCATTAGTCTGCCTTTCCTTCCCCCAGACCACCACTCCCTGCCTTTACTACACCTCTGAGACACACACACTTATAGTCAAAGCATAACACAGACATGTACAGAGGCTTGCAACCAAGATGTACAAGAACAGCAACAAGAGTACAAATATTTCTGTTCATATTCATGGTGTTTTCTTTTGATTCATTTCCAACCAGCTCTTATTTTATTTCCTTCAGCAGAGCCTTGATCTGTTTGCTGCCATCTTAGCCTCAACTCCACACTTTTCCATGCACAAACAAGCATCCTGCGATTCCTCCTCCCCAGAAGTAACGAGCTAATGCCATGTTCCTCTGCGAGCCTCTGGGTAAGAGCTAATCTCTCTGGCAATATGCTTTTATGAGAGTGGAGAAATGGAAAATTGGGGAAATTATTTATCTCACTAACCCTTCTGGAGTGTATTAAAACCTTCCCTTTTACTTACCAACCGATCGGCTCTCTGACGCTTTTCAAAATAAGGCCATTATGCAGAGTAGGAAAATTCTATCTCGCAAAGAGACAGATGATTGGAATACTTTCTCCAGAGTGATGTGTCTGCTCATTGTTTTAAATCTACTCAGATAACAATCTGTGACATTTTTTACATCAACTTCCACTACACAGTTCAATACTGCACACACGGGGCATAACTCACTAATGTTTTCTTATTTTCTCTTCTTTTTAGCAAGTATGTTGCAGGAACCCAAACCAAACTACATATACAGAAAGTCCAATAGAAAAAAATGTCATAGTCCCACCCACACGTTTTGATTAAAATAATAATAATAATAATAATAATAATAATAATAATACCTTTATTTATAAAGCGCTTTACAAAACATGTTACAAAGTGCTTTACATTCATTTAAAAAGCAACAACAACAGAAATGACAGATAATAAACAAACAAGAATATAATTAATAAAAGTCTAAAGTAGTGAGTTTTAAAAAAGGTACTTTTTATCTTTTTCAAAGGTCTTTTTCGAAACTTTCCCATAATGGGATTCTTCTGGGCTTTTTTTCCCTTACTCAGGACATATTGAGGATACAAAATCAGTTGAGTTTGCTTCTGTTGCAATTTGTCCTACCTTTTTTCATAAAATGACTAGACTAGAAGACAATGTGTTTCAGGCTTCCCTGGTCTACTCCAGTAGGTCGTTCCACAACTGGGCGGCCCGAGCAGAAAAGGCCCGATCCCCTTTCCTTTTCAGTGATTGACAAGTAAAAGCAACTTGCTACGCACCTTCTTTATACTATGTCCATCAAAAAATGCTTGTTTTTGATTGGCTGGCAGGTGTCCATTACAATCATGTAAAACTGGGCAGACACTCTAGCCAGATTTAGATTTTAGAATTGGGCCTAATTTTTAATCATTTTGAGGGGCGTCATCACGCCTGATTAATTGCCTGAACGATCAAGGATCTGTTGGCCGAATGGAAGGATTTCTCACTGATTCCCACCGATGAATGCCCTTCCATTTGCAGTATCATGAACTGGATGTCCTGGGAAAAATCACAAGCGACACCCAGTTTTCATCGCTCAGCAGTGATTGGTCCACCAGAGAGGGTAGGCGGAGCAACAACAGACTCGCTCTTGATCTGCCAAATGACTGACGTCACGCTGGCGAGAAAAACACACCTGCAAATATTGCTTATCACCATAAGTGCCGCCAAAGAGGACAAAAAGGGGATCTTCAAGATTGCAAGAGCATAGATGTGGCAGGTTCTGGCGATGCAGAAAGGTGCTGTTTGAAACATGTAGCGTGAGTTAACACAACGTACAAGATTTTTAGTTTTGAAATGTGTCTGCTCAGCTGCTTAAGACGAAACCTTAAACTATAGCGTTTAACCACTGTGTGCAAGGTACATTATACTGCAAGTAACCACAGTAACCATAGGCTACATTTGGCAGCCATTTGATTCTTTTATTAATTAAACTGCACTTACCTAACCATGAATTAACCTGACCACAAACACATTTCAAAAAATGTATTCAGACTTATGAAGCTTTTGTCTGCAGTAAGTGGTCATAATTTATATATATGATAATAAACTCTGTGGTGTTCTCACATAAAGAAATTATGAACTGCGCTCATTCATTATTTTAGGACCGCTCATTGTGTATCCTTGCTTAGTATCGCTGCTTCAGGTTAAGTACCTCTCCCACATCCAATCACCAATGCTCAGATTGTGTCAGCTTGATGTCAAATCTGTGGATTTAGACAATTACAGTACTAAAGTATAAACTATGTTTAAGAGGATGACGTTGAGAAGACAGGGCTGAAACAAAGAACAAGAAGGAGAGGAGTAAGAGGAGCTTCAAATGGCATATAATGATGATAAGAAGAAATCAGGGACTGCACAGAGAGAAGTGTGGGGATCACAGCAGCATCATTATTTTATGTAGGAGGCAGATCCACATCAAGCTTCCAACAATGTCAAGCAGTCAATCAGCATCAGTCTGTGTGTGTGTGTGTGTGTGTGTGTGTGTGTGTGTGTGTGTGTGTGTGTGTGTGTGTGTGTGTGTGTGTGTGTGTGTGTGTATGCGTTTGTGGAGGTGGGGGTTTGGGGGTGATGTTCATACAGTGCTATGTATCTGTCACTCATTGCTTTGGGGCAATAGAACAGGTAGAAGTGCGAGTGAATTACACACAAGTGAAAAAAAGATGAAATATTAACAAAGTTGTACTCCGTTGACTGACCAGGCATATATTCAGCAAACTGATCCGATGGACTCATGTCCATCCCCAGTCTGCAGCCTCGGGGCGATTCGCTACATCAGTTTCAGAAGACAACTGAAGTGCAGTCGGAGTTTCAGCCTTCAGTTATCTCAGGGCAGAAGATGTCGTAATCATAATTGGTGTCAATCACAGGAGATTAAGGAAGGTCATTTGAGTGGTGGTCTGCTGGGATTCTACGGTGACAGGTTGTCAGGGCGATGAGATGACTGCAACCAACTTTCCCCTGAACCTACGCTCAATGTACATGTGTGAACAAACATATGAGTGAACGCAGGCGAGCCACACACACTCCTCTCCGGCATGAAAGAAAGATGATGGCATGAATGATGGATTGTACAGTTACTAACTACAAACACTCACACTCCTACAGAATTTTTTTTTTTTAGTGATATATTGGATTCTGTAATGCGGTCTGTCTGCTGCAGAGAGAGTAAAGGGAAAAGGTGGCAAAGAATGAAGAAAGGCTGATTGACAGACAGCTCAACACCCAATTTAATCCTTCTTTACTCATAGAAGAATGATAGACTTCTCTGGCAAATAAGGTTGTATTTCACCTTGATATTTTTCATCAATAAACCCAATAAAAGTCTAAACTGACGTTGTTAAAAGGTTATTAAGATGCTTTAATGAGGTTCATTGCACAGAATAAATTAAGCTAAGGAAGTGATTCATCAGTGATTGAAATATTTTAGAAGAAGCTGTTTCCCAGTTGGAAAACCAACTGAGCCAATCAGAGTTTTGCAGGCGGGACTTAAAATATGGATGTCATCTTCCTGTGGGAGAGATATATCAAAAAGGAGTGCAGATGACTGTGATATACAGGTTGTTGTATGTCAACTTACTGAGATATAAACTCCTAAATCAGGCCAGTGTCTTAGATGGTAGCTTGCTGCCATCGGTGTGTGTAAATAGGTGAATTAATAAATTCAAAGTGCTATATAAACTTTTTGTTTTGTTTGCTTTACAAATATAAACTTCCATTGAAAGACCTGGCAAACATCACTGTTGCTCTTTAGTGTTGCACATGCAAAGACATGATTGAAAATGCAAATACGGACTTAGGAAGAAATGCAGCGTCTTCATTTTTCCAGACATATTCAGTCCAATGTCTAAGGCCTCTGTTCTGCCTTGGGATAACAGACCATGACGGAAATGTGAGTTGCAGAAAACATTACCCATCCACGAATAAACAAGTCTTTCTTTCCCTTATTGAGTTTAATTGGTTAATAAGAATTCACAGAGTTGCTACATTTGTTCTTTACTTCATAAGTCTGTTTTGATGTGCCTGACGAAGGTTTTGTCCAAACTGTAGCTATCTAATAATTTGACCAGATGTATTGATCGTATGCAGAATTTTATTTCCCCCGCTCTTTATCCTCTTATGCACCTGCTGTACACAGGTATGCAAAAATCTCTATTAAGTGTGTCAGTTTTTTGCAGTGCTGAAAAACAGATGTGCAGTGTCAGATAATAAATAATTAACTAAACGGAACATAGGAAACCACTTTAAACAAACACAATATAAACATAATGACTAATTCTGGGCAAAAACCTCTTAAAAAGTCTTATCTTTAATGCAGGTTTTTACATTTACATACCAACTGTTGTTATGTGATAACATCTTTAGTATTGTGAGCTAGGTGGTGTTCCAGTAAAGGGGCTCAGGTGGTGCCAGGTAAACCCCATACTGCAGTCCTGACATGACCCCGCCACACCTACTGTAAGTGCCTTTTCACCATTGCAGCCAGCAAAGATAAGATTAACAGAAAAACATCCAAAACTCATCATGACTGATAGATGTTATAATGACTTACCATATTTGGATAATGCACATCCAACCATCTGTTGCTGGTGATATCTTATTGATATCTTATTTCGCTTGTGATTGTAACTATTAATGCAGTCTACTTTCTTCCAACTTAAGTCAATTTCTGAAAATGGTATAACTGCAACTCTTATGTAAAATGATTTGTTGTAAAAATCCTTTGAACCTTATGAGATGTGCTTTTTTGTCTCTTTATTTTAGGACTTGTGGCATCAACACGTCTTAGTTACTATGCAGTATATTAAGATTTTTAGGATTATTTAGGCTAATCAGAAGTGCCATCTTTTGAGGGATTCTACACATGTTCTAGGACACTTTTCATGAAAACAACTTTTTGTACTTTGTACTACAGCAAATAGCGTACATGAGTGGCTAAAGGAGAGCATGTTTTTTATTTCAAGTTGACTTGAATCATTATATTATTATAATATATATAATATAATTACTTAATAATATAATATTATTATAGTACAAGTTGGTAATCACTGAAGCTTAACCTTCATTTTCTTTTTCACTGAGGGTTCTTCACAGCAATCTTTCCACTTCTCCATAATGACAACTCCTTAGTCCTTGCATGTTACCTTAAGCTGAGTAGTGGAATGTGTTTTTGGATAGTGAAGAGAAGTACAGAAGTACTTTCAAGACAACAATCCTAATTACGCAGATTACCCTCTTTACTTATGGCCCCGGGCAGGAACTCTACTCATCATCCACCTACTGCTGGCTTCAATGGCAGGAGAGAGAGAGACAAAGGGTTGTAGAAGAGGGGTTTATACTGTAACAGCTTGTTAATCAGGTAACAGTTGCAGGACTAACACCACCCACCTGCTCCCCTCCCAGCCCCCTGTTTCAAAACATAATGGAGAAGCCCTTTATCTATTAACTGTCTCATGTAATTTGATCTCAAAAAGTAAGTAAGTACATGTAAGTAAGTAAAATTTACAAAGCACTTTTCACAGAAGAAAATCACAGAGTGCTTTACAGGGGCATAAAAAAACATACAAGAGAACATGAGTAGCTTTTCACAGATAAAAATCAGGGGACTTCGTTTTTTTCAACCTGGACCCTATTTTTCTGTTTTTGTGTCTAATTGACTGATGGGAACAGCAATCTTTGACATGTGTCCAGTATTAAGCAAGACCGCTACTGTTGGCAGTCAAAGAAAAGAGCTACAATGTAAGTTATAAGGCAATTTTTCACCTTCTTTTTCACAAAAGTGCTTGTTGTTTCTTATGCTTTAGCCTGGCTGGTAGCGGCTTTCTGGCACATCTGCAGTGAAAAATGGCCGGGAGACATCGTGATAACGTTGCATTAATCAGGTGATTTATTTCATCTTTGCAGCGACTATTAAACACTGACTACAGTAGTCAGTGTTTACACTACCCAAGAAAAAGCATGTGCATCACTGTGTCCACGCCGGCAGCTGCTGCTTACGGTAACGTTACTTTTCTACAGACACACACAGGAGAGCCTCACTTCCCATAACAAACCCTGTCAGACTAACTTTACATCACATACACACGTCGCCCACATGGCCACCTGTCTTAAAGGGGAAGGGTCGGTCGGTAACAATCATGTAAAAGGAGAACGGTGAAAGTTTGCCTTTTCTATCAAGCAGCAAAAAAGTTGTACGTTAACATCGCATGTCCTGCGATATGAAACAAAATATCGTGGAGCCCTACAACAAAGCTAACAAGAGTCTCAGGAAGATGTCAATCAATCAGTCTAACCACACCCACAGAGTCCTGGGAAGAGATCCAATCAGCTAGATTAACTACTGTTCAGGGTCTTTAAGTAACATTTTTCCAACAATGCTGCAAAGGGCGACTGCCCAAAATGTCCATGCATATAAATCATTCACTCAGAGCTGCCCGGCTGATGATCTCTGTAGAATAAACATGTTGGGCTGTCATCATTGTCCTCAGAGCCAACTCTACACAGACTCATGTCCAGCTCCCAAACAGGTGGAGTCAATCTGAGTTGATTGCTCTGCCTCATGACATACTTTAAGTCAAAGCTTTCGCGTGGCAAAATCATGTAGTAAACAACTGAGTAATCAAAAGACAAATTACACTGTTACAATACAATCTCCTATGATAGTTAAATATAATTAAATACTGTGGATATCATGATATTTGAAAGAACAGATTTGTTTATCCACCCTGCTCAGAAATATATTACGTGGGACGCATTTACTTATAACATGAGCACAGCCCCACTGAGTCTATGTAATCACTTTCTGTCTCGCTCTGTGTGTGGAATCAATACAGAGTAAAGATAAAAACCAAATGATGAACTTTAAATGACCAACTAAGTGGCGTAAATTGATCGTTTGCCCAGCTGTACCACTGTGTATGTAAATGTGTGTCTGTGTTAGTGCATGGATGTGTGCGTGTTCCTGTCCATGGTTTTGTGGATGTGTTTGAGAGTGTGTGTGTGTGCGCCCCACAGGGAGTGTGTGCTCTGTGATCCAGGTAATGCAGACCAGAGAGTGAACAGGAGAACAAACTAGAGGCGACCGCTCTTCATCCATCTTCTCTCTCTCTCTCTCTGACCTCGTTCATCCTTTCCTTCATTTATTGATTGATGGGATGACGGCGTGTTGTGTTTGCAGGCCGGTCCTGACAACCTGGTGACAAGACTCGACAGGGGACACGGGGGTTGGGGTGTGGAGGGGGGGGGAGTCCCACAGCAAGTACAGAAGGAGAGGGGGGGAGAGAGAGCAGGAGAGAGAGAGAAATCCTATTCCTCAGGGCTTGATCCCAGAAGCAGTTTATGAAGGTGAATTTCATACTAAATCAGGTAGAACATTTCATTTCAGTGCAAGCAACAATAACCACTTCACAAAGTATAGTCACACTGAAACCCTTTAGGGCTATCCCTTGGAGAGATTTAAGGAGATTTTTGATGAGGAGATTTTAATGGAAGGCCAAAGTGCCTTTGGTAAAAATGACTCTTTGGCCAATGCAACAGGATAACATGAACACATGGTTAAAGGACTTAATTAAAACCAGACAATTACCACACACTTTTTTTAATTGCCACTCCAATGCTTTATTCTCTTTCTTTTACGAACCCATTATTCGTCCCATCTGGAAGTCATTTCAGTGGCAGTAGTTCATAATCACTGCAGACATTTCCCTATCGGTCAGTCAATAGTGTTCGCACGCAATCTGCACCCAATATTTTAGCATGTGGCTCCCCTATTGGCATTCCCCTCAAAAGCAGAATGGGATTATGGGTCTTGACATTCAGAGGGGTCAGCCATTACGCTGATAATTAGTAACACTGCACTGATTCAAATGATCCATCATTGCGATGCCTTGCAGATGAAGCAAGTGATTTATCATCATGTAGAATGTCTGAAGTGGGGTTTCTTGAACTGTGGGCTGAGGACACTTAATGAGATGGGACCCTGCTGCTGGAGGGTCTGGGGTGATGCTTTATTAAGCTTTGATACCAACATTGGGAGAAATAAAAAAGTGAAATGACACAAACATGAAATTAAACCCTTTTTAAACCAACTGGGTAAACTCAAGTGTGTAAAGATGTTGGAAAACTGGCATGCTGTTTCTCACATATTTCAACAAAAAGAGGACAGGTTTATGGTCTGGCACGACAGGCTATTGAATAAATGTACATTTGGGTGGTTTTGGGGATAATGTGTGGACTTAAAAGCACTGGGACAGTTGGACAGACTCATTATTAATGTACACATTGCCTAGGAGTCTCTGTGTAGCTTCTCACCCAAATAAATGGCTAACATACAGAACAGAGGCCATTATGGATCAGTAGCCAGATGTTGGTGAAAATATTTTCTGTGTATCCTACCAAAGCCACAGCTGGTCACATCGTTTTTGTTAGTCCTTACCAACTTTTAGACATTTTAACATGTTAAACTGTTTACTCAATGTTTTATTCGTTGTATTATACACTGTTAACCCAAATAAGTTGACTTTACTAGATATTTGCGTGGAAACCCATTGCCTTAAACCGTGTTTTTACACAAGGTGAAACTTAACAGGTCAAGTTGACACAGAGCGGTAAGTTGATGCAGTAGACAAATCAAGTTTACATTTATTTAATTTATACTGTTTTATTAATCCCCAGTGGGGAAATTACAATTTACACTCTGTTAGAACACACTACATACAGGCCTGAAATACACACACATGCTCAGGTCCTATACATGCACAAATGGGGAGTGGTCAGAGTGAGTGGGTGGGCTGCAATTGCTGGACAGACGCCCTGAGTGGTTGTCTCGGTTCGGTGCCTTGCTCAAGAGCACCTTGGCAGTGCCCTGGAGGTGAAGAGGTGAACAGCTACCAGTCCACACTACTACTGCCACCCCAATTAGTAGTCATTACTAAAAATCATTAGCAAACATAAATATTTTTTTTCTGGAGTCATGTTGTCTAAAATAAGCATGTTAAGTTGAAGCTTTAGTGCGTAACTTTTTTATAATAATGACTGTCTGATACATTCAAGCCATTGCCAAATGAGTTGATGCAAAGCTAATTAAGACTATCAGTTTCACAAATCTCTCTCTGTATTTCTCATATGGCTATGTTCACACACTGGTGTTGTCCGGCGACTTTCACACGCAGGAAATCAACTGAAGATAATGACCTCTCCTGAAGAGTCCATCATGTGTTTTTAATCCTCCGTGTCCTCCTTGGCTACTAGCAACTGCGTGGAGGAGGGGTTGGGGGTGGTGCGCGATCACAGAAGGCTTGTATCATGTGGACGCACCGACAGTGTTGTTGTCATTACTTAGAATTCCTCATGGGAGCGACAGAACCTACGCACTTTAGCTTTAAACATGCAAAGAAACATAACAAATAAAATACATTAGGCTACTTGTCACTACTAAAGCAATGATTTGTGCGTATACATTTTTTTGTTTCCTTTATGACAATATGGCTTTAAGAACATTTGTTCCAATGAAACAGAAAAGAAAAAAAATACACATACAACATTGTGATTAATCATTGTATAGTAATGCATGGACAATTATACTCAGTAGACAGAGTTACTCGTTTCCAATCTGTGTATATGCCTCTGTACACTTTCTCAATGCCCAGAGCCCCTCCCATACAGAAATTTTGCTTAATATGATCTGTGCACTGCATACTTAAGCTGATCATTACAAACAACTAATGTGATTTAGTAATGAATATGTTTTTTAACAAAACATGAAAGAATAAGTAGTGACCACTAAAAGTTTAATTGCAACTAAATCTGGATTTACAGTGCGCGGGTATATGTCAACATGTATTAAGTTGAACACAGGGGATGGGAATGTTTTCCACAACTATCTAATTTTATTTTATTCTATTTATTTTAGTTTTTCTAATTTCTCTGTACATAAAAGTTGTGTCTGCGTAGTCCTCTTGGATGATTATGTTGCCCAAATATGTATAGATGTACAGCTGTAATTCAGATAGTGGTACGATTTCTGAACTGTAGATTACAATTTGCCAACTCAGATCTTTACTCTGAACAAATTTTATTTATTTGTGGTTCAATATCTGTACATTAAGCTAAAAACTGTTGTACAGTTTGTGAAGGAAGATACAGTATTTAGATTCAATTAATACAACATTTAACATAGTTTTGTTTACTGTTTACTGTCATGCTTAAACAGATCTCCCAGTTTTAAAAGAGCAGTTAGGCGTCACGCACTGTTTGGAATAATTCCTGTTGGGTAAACGGCTGAGAGGCTTCAGTTGGTCAGCTGTTTTACAGACTGCGACAGACACAAAGCAGAGAATGTCAATGGTGATAATTACTGCAATCTGAGGTTTGTCTGAGAGCGGCACAACAGAGACAGATGTGGCTGCTCCTAAAGATCCACGCTGCATTATCTGCCAGGCTTCAGGCCAAACGACAGCCACTCAGGACACAATAGGAAGTACACACACACACACACACACACACACACACACACACACACACACACACACACACACACACACACACACACAGACAGACAGACAAGCATTTAGTTTGATGCAAGAAATGATTGATTTTTTTCTTGTGAAAACATTCCATGCAGACATGTACAGTATGAAGTAATTATTTTAAAATTGGGATAGGGTCAAAGGAAAATGATTGATTTCATAATATATTTAATAATAGAGTCCTAAGCATACACAGAGAAATGAAATGTGTCCTTCTGCATTCAACCCATCTTATAAGCCTACATAGGAGCAGTGGGACCCAGTACTCAGCAGTGCGTACTTGCTGTGAGATATTTACCTGCCTGGTATATTTTTAATTCAAGTAAATTCAGACAAAATAGGCAGAGGGATATTTTTTTTAAATGTTTAAACGTTACATAAAATATCTTCATCAAAGGTTTTTGGAGATATGCTGCTAATAGTCAAACAGACAAACTGGACCCACACCATGCAATAACATAATACAATGATGTCCACTGGCTGTACTCATACTGTTGTTTATCCCATATATGCTTTCAACTTTTTGAATCTCCCGCCAACTCAACGCAGCCAGGTCATCTGATACACACACCTGAAGTGACACACACACACACACACACACACACACACACCCAGAAACAAAAGCCTGACCTGCTAACAACAAGTAGTGCCACACGGCACACAAAGCCAGGGAGATACCAGAGGAGTGTGTTGGTTTGAGCTGTTGTGATCCCTCTTGTCTTGAAAACAATGACAGACAAGAACAAGAAAGGATTTTCTTTTACGATCCACCCACGCCGGGAAGAAAAGGTATATCTGTTGTTCCAATTCAAAGAGATGAAGTGATTTGACAGGCAGGGGTTAACGGAAAAACTGTTGGTTGGAGTTCAGTTCCTTCTGTTAAACAAAGTGAAATAAATCTTTCCCTTACTTTAACTATGTAGTCTGGTGTGTCATTGGGTTATACAGTATATGTCATCCTTGTTGTAGGGGAGAGGCATTGTATGTATGTACAAGTACGAGAGACCCATACTTGAGTAAAAGTACAAGTGCTCTATCAAAAAAGTGACTTGAGTGGAAGTTGAAGTGCTCTTTAAGCACCACACTTAAGTGGAAGTACTAAAGTATTCAACATTTTTTGTACTTAATTAAGTATTGCAAGTAGTTTATTTTAAAATGTACTACTCAAGTACTGAAAGGAAAAGTATTGTGTTATGTAGTTATTAAAGAAAACAGTCAAAAGTTTGAATATCACAATGTTTATATTATTTTAAATGTTTAGCCTACAGGACACTCACAATTCCTTTGGCTGTAGCAGCAGTACAAGGACAGGAATGTACAACACCGCAGCATGTCATGAACCGCGGTAAGCTAGTTAGCTAGCGCTTATTGATAGCTCAAGCTGGTGTTCCATTTGTGTATTATATTTGTAACTTACCTTGATATGTTACTTCAAATTCAACATTTAATTTTTGAAGGCCACTATTTTGCAATCTTTCGGGAGGCAGAGTAGGCACTTCATTCTATATGAATTGTCTTTCACTTTGACAAATGAAAACATGGACTCTAAGTAGGGCCAGGGGCGGTCTCCTTCCTTACGCTCATCACTAGAAGTTGAAGATGTTGAAGGTGGTGTTTCTGGTTCTTTCATCTCGAAACAAACTATCAAAGCTCAAGTGTTCTCAATGCAGGCAGGCAGCAGAGCGAAAGGCAGAACGGGAGCATGCACGGTCTTCTTATAAGATTCGCTCAATGATGAGCCAGCTTCATCAAACCTGGTGACAGAGCCATCTACCGCTCTGGCAGTGATAATGTGGGTTTGGAATGATTCGAAACATTTTTATAATTGTAACGAGTAACAATGCAGCACATAAAAAATGTATCGGAGTAAAAGTATTAAACTCATCAAAAATATGTACTGAAGTAAAAGTGGAAGTAGGAGAAAAAAATAATACTCCAGTAGAGTACAGATACAGCCTTTTAGTAATTAAGTACAGTAGTGAAGTAGTTCTACTTCGTTACTATACATCTCTGGAGGCATGAGTATTCCTAATACCCAGATAATCTTTGGGCTCCCTCAAAGGACAACCATCCAGACTGGTTCTGGACAGACCCAAGGATTTCAAACCCTGTACCTTTTTGATGTGAGGTGACAGTCCTAACTAAGTCACTGACTTAACTAAGGCCCTGTTTACACGATGACGCTCGCGGGTGAAAACGAAAAAATATTTTATCGGATGTGCCTTTCGTTTATACGGTGACAGTGTTTTTGGGGCTTAAAAATGCAAAAAAAGTGAAACCACCCTCCAGAGTGGAAATCTCAAAGCTCCACCGTCGCATTACCGTCTAAAGGGTAAAAACTCAAAAGTCTGAAGACAGCGGTGTAATGGAAGTTTCTGGTTCAGCAGGGGTAGAGGTTTCAAAGTTTAGTGAATGTAACAAATAAGACAGTCGGAGAACTGAACCAAGTTAGGGTTTCGTGTTTCAGATATTTGCGAGTCGAGTCACAAAGCACAAGCAGCTCAGTGAGTACTGATTCTTCAAATGAGTCAAGGAAACACTGAGCTTAAATGCACATTGGGAAAAGGGGAGTGACAATTCAAACATGATCTACCTACAACAATGGTTTACATTTTCATACAGACAGTGTCCAGATAATGTTAACAGGTTATAGGTTAACATGCACATAAAGATAAAGATCTTGTCAGATACCTTTCTAAATCTCCCAAGGTGTCATAAACCCACTTCACCTTATCCCCTGTCCCCCACTTTCACATCTGGGGTCACATTCCCCGGACATCGTAACTGACTAGGGAGGAACGGATCTGGGAAGGAAGATGGTTTATAGTGTCCTTGTAGTTTAAACAAAGGGCCTATGCTTCGTCTCCCAGACTTTTCAGTCTCAGCAGTTAAAGCAGGATCGAATCAACATGATAAGGGGAGACAAACTGTTCTTTCAATAGTGCTGAGAGAAGGCTATGTGTTAATAAAAACATAAGAAATAGAAGGAACAGTGCTCAAGTGTAATTTTTGCCATTACAGCGGTGTGGAGAGAGACGAGAAAAAGGCGTCCAGATAGTCTGTTGTTACGGAGTAGGCTACAGAAATTTTAGGCTCCTGTTATCTAAAAGATTTTCAATGTAATGGCTCAATATTTAAATGATTTCGACAATGTGGATAAGGTTGTTATAGTTCGATGACCATATGTAGGCTATTCATTTGAGCCGGAATAGGCTACAACGTTGCGGATGATGAGAAAGAGAGAAAGCGAGTGCCAGCGGGCAGAGGAGGGTCTGCTTCAGCCTCCTCTGCCCGCTGGCTGCTGCCACTGAAGGCTGCTGCGAGGCCCAGGATATTGGTAGTGCTCCCGTGGGTGCTGTGTTGTGGCTTATCACGGTCGACTGTGCCGGTCATCATCAGACAAACATGCAACTCAACATCCTCGTCTTTCCAGACAAGCTTTTGTTGTTCGCGTCGACATGTTTTGGTTTCGCGCTACTAAGGAGAGAAGTAGAAGGAAGGTTCTACGTAGGCGCGCGGCTTTGGTGGTGTTGTGTGGCAGTACCACCTAGCCGCCTGGCATGCATATCATATTTCACACACTTTTGCGTCACCATATGCACGCAGGTTTCCCCCCAAAACTCCCGTCTAAACGCGGAATAAAAAGTGAGAACGCAACGCCACTTTTGTGTTTTCTCTTCAGATCGTTTCCGTCTAAACATAGCCTAAGCCATTATTTAAAAAATCAATCACAAATCACTGCAAACAAACAGCCGGCTGCTGCAAGAGATAATCACTCAAACTTTATTTATATAGCACTTTACAGCAACCAGCAGGTATCCAAAGTGCTTAACATCAGAAACCAAGAGTAAAAACACATATCATACAATAGAAAGAAAGAACATAGAAAACAGTAAAATTAGAAATAGTTACAAAGAAACAGAAGAATGAAATTGTCACACCACTGCTACGTATTAAAAGCCAGACTAAACAGATATGTTTTAAGTTTGGACCTAATAAGAGCTACATCTGTAATAGTGCGAATATCAGGGGGTAACTTGTTCCAGAGTCTCGGGGCAGCAACTGCAAAAGCCTGATCACCCCACCGTTTATATCTAGACCTTAGCACTTCTAAAACTCGCTGATTTGAAGAACGCAATGACCGGTTGTGCTCCCGCAAAGTTAAAATTTCAGACAAATACTCCAGGGCCAGACCATTTAAGGCCTTGAAAGCAAACAATAAGATCTTAAAATCTATTCTAAAACGCACAGGGAGCCAATGTAGAGTGTAGAGAACGGGAGTGATATGTGCACGTCTAGATGTATTTGTTAAAAAGCGAGCAGCAGCATTTTGCACAAGTTGAAGACGTGAGATGGAGGTCTGATTCAGACCAACATAAAGAGCATTACAGTAATCCAACCTTGAACTAATAAAAGCATGAATCGCCTTTTCTAGATCATGCCTGTTAAGGAAGGGCTTAACTTTAGCCAGGAGACGAAGCTGGAAAAAGCTCATTCTAACAACATTACTGATCTGTTTGTCAAATTTCATGCTGCAATCAAAAATAACCCCCACGTTTTTGACAGCTGACCTAGTGTAAGAAGCCAGAGCTCCCAAACTCAAAGCTGGACCTTTTTGCGTGCCTGAAGTACTGAAAATAATACACTCCGTTTTATCTTCATTCAAATTAAGAAAGTTTTCTGAAAGCCACAACTTAATATCAGTGATACAAATAAGCAAGGAGTTTAGTGCGACACTGTCATTTGCTTTCATAGGCAAATAGATTTGCAAATCATCTGCGTAACAATGAAATGACAGGTATAATGTTTTGTGGCACGATGCAACCTGATGCAGCTGTGACGCAGGTGAAATGTGTCAGGTGGAAACTTTTAACTAACTTCTATTTTTTGTAAACAGACAGTAAGAAAAAGTACACATTGGAACATTTTTTACCTATGCATTTTTTCCTTTAATATGACAATGGAAGTTTAATTTCAGGCTCATTGTCATCTGAAAGCTTTTGAATCTTTCTGCTTGGATTCATTTGAACAGATGATGAGTGAAAGCTGAATCAATAACCTCAAAGAAAATCCAATTATTCCTCCAATTATACAGGAACTAATTAAGAGCTTCTGAGGGTAACTTTTTATTTTGTGTGTGTGTGTGTGTGTGTTTGTGCAGTGAAGCCAGCTCTAAGAGGTCTCGACATGAACGTATGGTAACATGGCCGATCCCCAGCGCTGTAACACTTGTAGAGCACCGCGCTGACCTGCAGGTCCTATTGTTCTGCTCCCATCAGCCCCAGCGGGGACTGGGCTCTGACGGTCAAAGGTTGATTCGCTCTTTATAAAAAGGGGACCTTGTTTTCCAGATGACTGCCAATTACATACCCCCCTCCTTTCGTATTTCCTGCTCCAGCTGACCTGACAGGGCTTTGCAGATAGAAATATGTTTGTTTTTCACAGTGAGGAGGAAAAGAAAATGCATGACATTTTATTGGGAAATAGGAAAATGGAAATGAATAAAATAAATAGCAGAAGACATAACATGACAATATTATGCAATATTCATATGGATTTATAGGCAGATGGCACAATCCAAGAAATACTTTTTGATGACTGACTGTATTGGTCATTTTTCTTAGACACAGTTGATGAATGTTGAATAGACAAATAAAAACAGACAGATACATTTTTTTTTAATCAAAACCTATACAAAAATAAGATCATGCTGTGACAGTTTTGTGCTTGTTGATGTTGAACTAGATTTCACTGTCTGAAATGATGGGGCGTTAATGTTAATTAGGAGGGTTGTGGGATCTAACTTTACCATAAATACTACCTACATACATATACCTGTTCACAAAATGATGTGTGTTGAGATGATTTATTAGTTTGTGGGACCATTCTTATAGTTTGTGTCCATACTGTCCCACTCACCGGGAATGAAACATGTGGATGCTCATCATTTTCCATTTTTGGAAAAACAGCCCAACAACAAACACACACACACACACACACACACACACACACACACACACACACACACACACACACACACCTCTCCCTCTTTCACGCATCTCCAAAAATGCAAATTTCATAAGTTACTTAAAATAAAATGTTTTGTTATCTCATGAAATTTAAAAAAAGTTTTTTAAAGTTTTTGCAGAGACGTTCTGAGTTTAACGTTCCCTGTCTGAACCTGTCTCAACCCTGGGACTCGAGCCATTACTGCAAGTCAGCACACAAACGCACGCACACACACACACGTGCATGCACGCAGGCACACACACACACACACACACACACCCCGTCCTCCCCTGACATCTATCATATGTTGTGCCTGGAGGAAGAACTGAGGGGGCCGGAGGAGGAGAGGACTTATATGACGGCATCTATAAAACAGCACAAAGTCATCATCAGCCCCCTCCTCCCCATTTTCTCTCCCTCCATTCTCACCCCTCAGGGCACTCTGTAACTCCCTCTTTCATCCTCTTTCTTGCCCTTAATCCCCCCTCTGATCTTTGAGCTTTATCTAGCTACTGTTTAATCCTCTGTCTTTTCTTTTAGCCTGTGTGTCCTGTGGAGGTCACTGTGACTATCAGCCAGTGAATACACTGGAATAGTCTCTCTCTTAATGGGCAGAGCCAAAGGGACACAAAATTGTTGCTAGCTAGCGAGTAGCAACAATAATACAGATAAAAATGCCTCAATTGGATTGAATTTTTCTCCGGTGCAATAAGTGTGAAAAATATATACAAAATATATACTATACAATAACACATTCTAAATAGTGCAAAAGTATTTATGACCCAGCTCTTAGGCTACAACAAAGAGGGAGCAAGCAAAGCATAAAGATAAACTAAACCACATAAACAAACCAAAACGGAAACCAACGAAACGTGAAAGAACAGGACCAGCAGTAACCAGCCACAGGCAGAGACCGGCGCTGCACTGCAGCCAGGCTTAAATAGCCTGGGCACACTCAGGTGTTCCAGGTTAGTCTGACGAGCTCCTGCAGAGTCAGAGACAGGTGAACAGCAAGGGTCGTCACAGTAGCCACATTAGGTCCTAATAACCATGCAAACGCTTTCTCTATGGAAAACATACTTCTTCTGCCCATGTTTGGCAAGGGGAACATTAGATGACATTGCTTCAGGAGGGACAGAAACATGGTGATAGAAAAACAAATTGGGTCTGTGGCTGACTCAACGTAGCTACATAGCTACGTTAGCTACGTTAGCTAAATGCTAACTAATTAGCATTATCAATCGATGGCTTGTTAGGTATTAGTTAGCCACAGGTTTAAAATTCTTATAATTGTGTTGTTTAAATAAACCATAAAATCTCATCCTCCGTTGATGCCAGTCGAGGCAAATCTTTGGTTGAAGTCATGTGTGAGGAACCTTCCGCCAAAATAAATTGCTGTGGTTCTCTGGCTCCACCCACAGAGCTTTAAATTAACCAATGAGATAATTTCGGCCTCCCAGACACATTTGTCTAACTAGCACTCTGATCTGCCACATAAAGACCCAGACAGTGAGGACAGTGTTGTGGCCTGTGGAATGGCCTGTTGAATGTGAGAATGTGTAATGAACAAGAGGCATTCATTATAGATCACACACATCATTTATTCATCTGTCTGCTCTGTCTGTCTGTCTGTAAACACGCCTGTGATCAACAGTGAGTGTGTATTGCCATGTGAGTCTGAGTGGTGGCTTCATGCTTCATGCTCTTCTTTTTGAGTGTATTTACACGTGTGTCCATATGTGTGCATATGTTGCATCTCATGTGTGTTTGTCAAAGGTAATCTTGTCATAGTTTACGATCCGACCCACATACTTCACCCAGAATTTCAGCTTTTACCCTCTGGTTGAAGATTCAGGGTTCCTAAATGCAGGCTAAACCGATATAAACACTCATTTGTGCCTACAGTACGTCCATTAAGCTTATCAACACTAACATGTAGGCTGGCTGAGTTGTGTACTATGTCATCGTGCAATAAGTAGGTTATTGGGGTTATGCAATATGTTAGTGGTGCAATACATGGGCTGTTGGATTGTTCAATATGTCATTGTGAACTGCATATGTTATGTGGAAATGTGTCATTTGTGCAATATGTAGGCTATTTTGGTTGTGCATTATGTCAGTGCATTGTGTCATTTTGTGCAGGATTGTTCAATTAAAAACTGCCACTGAAAGGAGTTAATGTGCTTACTATATAGGTACAGTTCCTGTCCAATGTATATGAGAGCATGTTTTGTGTTGCATGAGAGTATGTGTTGAGAGATGCTTATTTTTTTCATTTTGTGTTGTCTTTGTAAAGCTGTGGAATGGAATCCAATTGAAATTTCCCTTCGGGTACAATAAAGTATATCTTGTGTCTATGTAAGCGTTGAACTGCTGCCAGTGAATCTACTCTATTTTAATTTGAGCAGATTATTTATAGTCGCCTGACCTTGTTCCTGGCAGGTGTATTATGGTTTTTAAAAAACTGAATTGGCTTCACCCCCTAATGCAACCAACGACCATCAAAACATGAACAACTCACCATCTAGGTAGGTAGGTCTGTAAGTTTCTGTGCTCTCCATTCATACGGTTTTCCTATCAATGCTTTCTCATCTTAATGGCCTCTGAAATGCTGAAATCAACAAAACGCATTAATGCCCCTGTGAGTGAGACAGCTTGATGAGTGCAGAGTGCAGATGATCTATGGATCAAATCTTAGGGAGTCTCTCTCCAAGATGGAGGGATAGTAATTTGTTGTGTTTTGACATGTCCAGCTATCAATACGGTGCATTATGCTCGTCCACTTCATTTCAGCCAAACACACCATTAAGAAAACAGCATTTGAGCAGAAAAAAGAGAGATCTGAGAATGAATTGTGTTGGATTAAACACCTGTACTTATAGCTTACCTTAGTTGTGTTATATTTTCATATGATTAGATACATTAGTGAAGTGATAAAAAAATGTAAAGAGAAGCTAAATATGAAGATAAGCAAACAATCCTCCAAAAATGGTCAAAATATGAAGAAGGTGGGATCATTTTTAAGTTTTTAAGCATGTATTGATGACATTAATTCACAGTGGCCTCCAGTAAAAGAAGGTGAGTTCTTCCTCAAGGATTCTTCAACCCAGTCACAAACGTGTGGCTAGTCCCAGAGCAGCAGAGTATTGAACCTGTGTCCTGTGAGTTGCAGGTCGGTCCCTCGATGTAGGCTACAGGTTGTCCTTATTTTCACAATGTTCCTGTGGGACAGACCCATGCACACAGTCAGCCATCAACTCAACTCAGATTCATTGCACATTATTTTATCCAAATAGAATGAAAAAAAGATTTTAAATTTGCAGTAATTTCTCTAAAAGAACCGCCAAAAAATATATGACATTGCCTTCAAAAAGAGTGTTTTTGATCTGACTAGACTACATCATTAGTCAGCTTCCCACAACTCTTACAAAAGACTGTTATAATAATTATTTATATGGCCATTTTCTGATCAGCCAGACATTTTGGGGACATTTTCTTGCTTTCTTGTCGAGAGTGAGATATCTGATCTCATATCCGTCAAGAATTGTAATTCAGACACTTTGCAAGAGGTTCTTAGGATCCTCAGCTAACCCCATGAAGTCAGAAATCACAATATTTAACAAACAATTATATATATTCAAAACATTGCATCACATACAAAAAGAAAATCCATCATCAAACCATTATGTACAACACAAACTGCTGATGACCACTTGACTGGACAGTGCTCAAAGGTGTGACAGAACTAAAGCTTGAATCTTGGTTCAGAGTGCTTGATGGTATACCCAGCACATTTCCTGGTCACACAGCAGCATTTTAGTTACAATATTGTGTTCATATATGTGTTCAATCCATATAAGTCTAGTACTTTAACAGCACAGTGTTATATATACTTTACAGTAATAATACAATTTAATTATTGTCATTTTTTGGAGATTTCTTTTGGAAAAGAAGTTGTTGAACCTGGTCACAGCCCATGTTACGATAAAGGACAGCAGAAGCTTTAAGCTTAGGGAAGCAGGCAACTAAACGCATTTGTCGACCAGTGAATGATGGGACCTGATGAGCAAGTGCGGATGTTATGTACTTGAGGTCGGGTCAGAGGCTTTGCAAGCCTCTAAGATGGTAATTTGCTGCGTTTTGACATGTCAGATATCAATATGGTGCATTATGCTCTTGCACTTCATTTCATCCAGATACACAAGGGAATAAGAGTAGAAAACTGCTTAGAGTGCATGATAGAAAATTGCCGTTGACCTCAAGGTTTGAGAAAGTGGCCTGTAACCAGAGAGTAATTCACTTGAATCCTTGTTTTTTTGTTGCTGAAATGAAAAAGATCTGCTTAAGAAGGAAGTTCTCATGGGACATCTGAACATATGAAGAGTAAAGTTGATTATTCTGACACTAGACTAAAGGACTGTTTTACACAAAGTGAAACCATTACTCAAACTGCATCCAAACCTTAACCGAAATAATTTAGCTAATGGATAAAAGAAAAAGAAAAAGAAAAACTTTATGAAAGTACAATACTTAATTCCAATTATAGATTCTTTTTTAAAACAAATTTATTCACATCCAAAAAAATTAAGAATTTAGTTTATTGTCAAGCCATGGCATATTAGATCGTTGCGCTGATTAGGGATTTTTTGGAGTCACCAATTACTGAATCCACACTAATTTTTTCTGATATTTTTAGGGATAGTTAGTCCTGTTTTGGTGCCAGGAACAAATTGCAGTTTTTCCCAACTGCGCCTCCTCGATTAATTTCTACTTGCTCCATCATGTTAACCACATCTTAAGATCTTTGATTTAACATATACATGTTGTTCTGGCTTCAACATCAAGCCTGGCACAAGTGTGGCATTCATGAGCAGCAGCTGTCAGTGACAACAGCTAGTTTTCGGCCTATGTCACCACAGAGTAACAGGATAGCATTCAGTAGTTTGCATAGCTGATCCTTTGGCCCATGTGCCATATGCTCTCCCACGGCTCCAGGTAAAGCTTAACCAGAAAGACGGCTGTATGTGGCACCGGTTCTTAGTTCCAAAGTCACTGCGTTTACCCCAGAATGTTTGCCTGTGTGGTAGCAAGGCTATACACAGTTATATTGAAATGACAACTGTTTAGTGTCTTCCATGCATTTTGAAATCCTCCAAATCTTGAGAAATTACTTGTGAATCAATCAATCAATCAATCAATCAAGCAATCAGACTTTATTTATATAGCACTTTTTCTAAATAAAAATGTAGCACAAAGTGCTTGATACAGAGGGCAGATACTTTAAAAAAAAACAAAAAAAACCTGGCAGATGAATGGATGAACCATCTGTCTATCAAACTCTTGTGGAAGCCAGTCGGGAGAGAACACGAGAAAAGCCTTCAGTGCCATTCTTTGCTCTTCTTTCAATTAAGAAATACTTTCCAGTTCTGATATAACTGATGCTGTTGCAGCATCTATGCTTACCTCTTTAGATGCCACCATTGTTGTTTTGAAAGAACAGTTAGTCAGCACGCACACCTAAACCACGCCCGTAGCTGCCTGTAGCTCCTCACTGGATGCTGATTGGTCCGGCCAACTCTGGTCCGGACTCAAACGCATTACTTGAAGCCTGACAAGATGGATTTTTGTGTGATATGTGATTCCGCAATTATCGTGTGATCTCGTGATATCGCGAGAATCCAGCTGCCTTACAGACATTTTAAATGAGTTACCCAGAAATCCTCCTCACATGTGATTCTATTTAATCATGTATAAGCACATGCATTTTAAATACATTTTCTCTAGTGAAGCTTTATCATAATCACATTTTTATGCTACTTTTCAAAACAAGTACAATATGTTCAGTCAAGCTGTTCTCATGAACCATTCGTAGCTATAAAAAGTAATGCAATGGAAATGTGTATATATTCCACGTATTTATTACTGTATGCATCATAACGACTGCTGATGTATAATAGCATGAAGCGCTGCGTAGGGAGGATGGGTGGGTCATAAAACACAGGGCTTTCAAGCAGGGGAGCAGGGTTTGTGTCCCATAAAGAAGTTAAGGGGAAAACACAAGACCTTCACCCAACCAAACGGGTTTTCGTGTCCCGAGAGTACTTAAAGCTATAGTGTGTATTTTTTGTCTCCCCCATGAGGAATTCTAAGTAATGACAACAAAACTGTCGGCGCATCCACACGATACAAGCTTTCCGTGATCGCGAACCACCCGCAGCCCCATCCCTCCTCCACGCAGTTGCTAGCAGCCAAGGAGGACATGACAACCGCATGACAGTCACCTTTTGTCGGCTAAACTTAACGGCGACGGCCGCTGAAACGGCGGGGGCCTCACGGTGCTCTGTAGCCGGCTCACAGTAACCTTCAGTAACTGTCATATGACCGGTCGTCACATGACCAGGAGGTACTCGCCTTAATTTTGTAGGATATCATACGAATTGTTGCGCATAGGTTTTCATACGATATCATACAAACCTGTTCATGACAATGTGTTGGTTCAGCAAAATTATCTTAATTATTAAATTAACCTCAGGTAACCAAATTGCCAGATTTGATTCAAATTACATAAAAGATAAACAATAATCAAGTTATGTGGGAATAAATATTATAAAAGCTGTTCGTACAAAGACATTTTAGGAAAAGACAAATGAATGCACCATGTAATATAACCCATTACACCTAGTCACATGGAGACAGTAAAGCTGTCATACAAACAATCAATACCTTCCTCTGTTCAATAACGAGCCTTCCATTATCACCAAAAAACCTCATCACCATAACAACCCATCAGCATCCAAGCTCCTCACACAATCAATATGACTCTTTCCTCAGATCTCCTCCTCAACACTGTCATCTATTCAATTAATAATTCAGACATTTGATTGTCAGATGGGGATCAATTAACCAATTAAAGGTCCTACACTACATTTGGGTTTTGTCCTGTTTTCTATCTCTCTCTGTGGAAGCCGTAGATGCTGGAGCTGAGTTTGATCGACAGGCCATATTGTAGCAATTACGCTTGTCACCTCAGGGCACAAACTGACCGGTCCATCAGATCGGAGGTCCATCTGTCAATCTGCCATCTCTCATTCACTGTAATTGTGAATTCACCCTTGTTGAGTCCACAGGTGACTAAGTAAAAAAACTAAGAAAATAAGAGCAACGATGCCCTTGTGGAGCGAAAGGTAAACAAATCTCTATTTCTTCATTCTCTCCTTTCTTTCCATTAGATATTTAACTTGATTCCAAGTGCTGAAAAGTTGTGTCAGTCTGTGTCAACTCTGGTGGAAAAAGTCAACAAATACCTCGAAGTTCAAGTCCTCTACTCAAACTTCTCAAAAGAGAGTGTGTGTGAGTAAGAGCAAGTGAGAGTGAAAGGGTAAATAAATGAGTAAGCGACCAAATAATTGATTGAGTGGACAAGTAAATGAGATTTCAATTCAAGCATGAGTGAGCCATTAAGTAAGTTAGAAATATCGGGGTTTGGTTAGAAAAAAAGGGTAAAGGTTTTCTGCATACTGCGCTAGTTAGCAGTATGTGTGGACCATGTTGGACATCCAAGTCATTCATATAGGGGGTAGTAGTATTAGCAGTAGTAGTAGTAGTAGTAGCAGTGTGTTTTCCATAATTGCAATCTTTACAATCGGACATGTTCCTAGCATGAATGTGATCCAAAATTATGGAGATTATTAGCAACATCTGCAACCAAGATATACCTACAAGTTACCCAGACAATAGCATGTAGTTATATGTCAACACTGCAGTAATATGCATGGAGCAGATGACCATATAAAGAAATCCGGTGCGAGGTGACGTAGGCTTGAGCCAAAAGTAGAAAAAAACTGTTGGAGTGTTCTGTCCGAAATCTGAGGTTTTTGCTCATAGGGATTACCCCCCCGCACCAACAGGCGTTTGTCTCTTCTTTTTTTCTCTGTTTAGACTCTTCACTCCTCCACCACAGGTTTATCCCTCCTTCCTTGTTTCTTCCTCCCTCTCTCTCTCTCTCTCTCTCTCTCTCTCTCTTGCTCTCTCTCTCGTCCCCCCCCATATATATATATATCTTCCAGTGAATGCCTGTCTTTCTGTACCTTCCAGAGAATGTTATTAAATATTCACAGCTCCATTCGGAGCTAATTGTCCTCAACATGGCAGAGAGCACTGGAATGAAATTAACCCATTAGCCAGGAACCGCTTTCATCTGAGCATCAAGCCCAGGAAGTGTGTTTTTGTGTGCGTGTGTGTGTGTGTGTGTGTGTGTGTGTGTGTGTGTGTGTGTGTGTGTGTGTGTGTGTGTTTTAATAAACGCTTTCTCTTCTGACATTCACTGGTGCAGGCATGCAGGTACATGCACACACATATAGCATGCTAAACAGATATATCACTCAGACGCCATCATTCAGGGACTTTGAGACATGTCTGAAAGCAGGCGGTTTATTTCTTTATTTCTATGTTTCTACATAATTTTGCCTGTTTTGTCTTTTTCTTGGCTCTTTGTTAAAAGCGCCTACATTTCTTACTCTCATTTATTCCTATCTCACCGATTCCTTTCTACCTTCTGTATTCATTTCTAAAGGTGCATGAAGAAACTAATTCCCATCACTTCTGCTACTGAAATTGAATGGCATTTTTTTTTTTGTGTAACTGTACTTTAAATAACTTGTTTTATTTTTACGGAAATGTACTCTTGATTCACATGAGCAGGTTGAACATGTTGGTAACTGTGTACTCGCCGCCCATGGAGCAACTCAGAAGGTTGAGAACTGAAGATCTACCTTTACGTTTGTACAATAACCAATCAAACAACCATTGCAATCTATAACCTATTCATTGTTTTTGCACATAGAACAGGTGAAAGCTTACAATGATCTTTTTCCTGAAAAATGTTACACAACTTAGTAAACTTACTTCCTGTGAGTTTTACATTTTCGCAGGTTTGATGAAGAAATCGGCCGATAAATATTGTTTTACAAATGGACTACAATATCAGGTTTCTCACTTAAGGATACAGCTAAAGTGCTGCATCTCTCCTGTCTGACCATATCTTTCCTTATTGCTTTCTTTCTTTCCATCTTTCATCTCTTTCTTGGTCACCAGGAGCCCGTCTCACAGCTCAGGTCAATAGCGCTTTATTGAATGTATTGACAGGGTAAAGTGGTCCTACTTAACAGTGCGGAGCGCCTCGCTCTCATGACAGTCTCCAGAGGCAAAGGGCAAGTGAGGATGAAGAAAAAGGGAGGGCGAGAAAAAAAGAGAAGGAAGGATAAAAGAAAGCAGAATGGGCAGATTTTGGAGGGTTTACAATGTTCCTAATTTCATATGGATACTGTTTTTTTTTCTGTTTTGAATCACGTAAACAATCTTTTGTTCATTTTAAATTTGAGCATCTGTCTCTATGAAAAATACATTGAAACCCATATGAAAATGAATTAACTGGTTGAACACTGTAATAGCATCAGTTTAAGACAGGGTGACAAGGTAAGACCACTCGAAATGCATTTATATAGCACATTTTATAGACAAGAGAAAACGTAATACTTTCAATGAAAAAAGAAAGACATCAACACTAATTTATGACTTAGCAAAGATGCTGATTCATCCGCCTCTGGGACTAAGCTGCTACCTGTCGGCTAATTAAGACGCCGCCTCATTTGTGCCTCATTAGTGGTAATTTCTCTTTCCCTCCCTCCTTTGTTTATTTTCCATTCTTTTCTTTTTCTCCATCTCAGATTCCCCCCAAAACAAACACCTCCTCCATTTGTTTGTTTTCCTTGTTGCACTGCATCTGTTGCGGTGGAGAAATTAAATTTGATAAACGAGTCGATCTTTAAATATTAATTATGTATTAATTGCATTCGCAAGGCAAAACAAACCTTGCTTAATGATTTATGAGGATCGGTCCCACTTTACTCCCGATTTCAATGTCCAATGAGAATCAGGAGAGAGGAGGGAAATGGTAGGGCTGGCAAATTAAAACAATGAAACAAAATGTGATTAGAGAGCGAGTGAGAGAATGTGACTGTGTGTGTGTGACTGTGTGTGTGTGTGTGTGTGTGCGTGTGTGTGTGTGTGTGTGTGTGTGTGTGTGTGTGTGTGGGCTTGTTTAACTATATTCATAGGGCCCAAAAACCAGGAGTCCAGTATACTTGTGGGGTCCCGACAGCTTTGTGGGGGCAAAATGCTGGACCCCACAAGTTTAAAGGACTGTTTGATGGTTAAGACTTGGTTTTAGGATTAGGGATATAATTAGGTTATGGTTAGGGTGAGGGTAAGGGTTAAGGTTAGGCATTTAGTTGTGATGGTTAAGGTTAGGGTAAGGGGCTAGGGAATGCATTATGTCAATGACGGGTCCCCACAAAGATAGTGCCACAAACCTGTGTGTGTGTGTGTGTGTGTGTGTGTGTGTGTGTGTGTGTGTGTGTGTGTGTGTGTGTGTGTGTGTGTGTGTGTGTGTGTGTGTGTCCGTCTGTCTGTTTTCATGCTTACAAGTTTGAGATAATATTCAGGCCTTTTAGAAATCCGGATAGACATTTACCTAAAAGGAGCCAATCTTAAATGTATAGGAGATGAAAGAAGAAGAAAACAAGAGTGAGAAAGCAACAAAAAAAAGAACAAGGTTAAATTTGTCTCCACTTTCTATTCCTGTTTGACCTTCGACCTGCCTGATCTGCTGTCTTGAGTTACATCCCATGTGGAGCTCTATGACCTTTGACAACAATGTGAGAATCTGAACAGACTCTTTATTTCCTTTACTGCTTCCTATTCATTTACACTGCAGTGATAACTTCTACAGTCAGACCATTTAATCTCTACCATGGTTACACACATTTGTATTCTTGTATCTGGCAGATTTTACCACAGCTTTATATTTTTGCTATTTACTTTACAAGATTTATGGATTGTGAAGCCACTCAGATAAAAGTCCAAAAGTATTATCAGCAAAATGCACTTCAAGTATCAAAGGTAAAAGTGCTCATTATGCAGAATGGCCACTGTCAGTTATTATATTATTGAATCATAATTTTTGATGCATTAATTTACAGACACATACAGTACTTAAATGTTGCAGCTTGTTGAGGTGGAGTTCATTTTAAATGCTGTATATACTTTTGTGTGGTTTAATACTGTATCATATTTGATTAACTGTTTGTGGTGTGTAAAATATGAAATATTAATCTGTCATGTAAATAATAATAAGTAACTATTTACGACTGAGAAAGAAACACACAAGTAGCATCAAATACTGAAGTGAGGAATCTGTAAGAAACAATCTGTACTGATGCTCATTAACACACACATCTCTCTCTTTTACACACACACACACACACACACACACACACACACACACACACACACACACTGAGCCTCCCAACTATAATAAATATTTTAAAGGCGGAATGTTTAGTAAACAAAGGTGTGTGTGTGTGTGTGTATGTGTGTGTGTGTGTGTGTGTGTGTGTGTGTGTGTGTGTTGTATTGGAGTTTCCAAGAGATGCTGAGAAGAGGTGTCATATTAGCCTTCCACCCCCCCTTCCTCTCCTCTCTCTGACATTCAACCTGGTTGTCGTGCTGTTTTAACCAAAGCAGCACTGACCACTGCTGCGTCCTGTGTGGTGTGAAGCGAGGGAGGAAAGTAGTGAGGCCCAACCCACAAACCACAGCCTGCGGCATCAGATACACACAGATACATTGTAGGTGTTGGTTTCCCCGTGAATGTATCAAAGTGTGTGTGTCCTCTGCATTTTCATGTGGTAAGGTCAACCTTATCTAAATGTGCCACTCGGGTTTAATGCAGTTTGTTTGGATTTTATGCTGAGATATGTGGTTATACTACCTTTGACATTCCATAAACAGTTTTTTTATGGGATAACAGAGTGTTCCTGTTCTGTAAATCTGTACTATGAATTATTTAATACAGAGTCCAAATTGTAAATGAATCTGAAAATAAACACCTGCTGGGCATTGTGACGCCAAACTAAGGGGGTGTAGAGCTGCAGCTTAGGTTGCGTTCATGCAGATTCCACGGCGCACACACACACACACACACACACACACACACACACACACACACACACAAATTTTGGTTCATAAAGTATTGCTTGAATTTCTTCCCCACTCAAAAACTCAAGAGGCTGTTTTTACACCTCTCAAAAGAAAAAGAAAAACCTTTTAAAAAATAAGAATAAGCATACTGTAAATTAATACACATTTTATTGCACTAAAAGTTAATATAGTTATTGTTTGTGTGCAGTGATATTGTGAAAAAGCTGCCTTTCTCCCTTTTCACTGGGCTGTGTTTTGTGTCTGTTTCTTGAGGTTTTTTTTAAATGTCCAGGGAGTTAGCATTTCGAATATCTGAAGGGAGGGTGTTCCAGAGGGATGGGGCTGCAACACTAAAGGCTCTGTCTCCAAAGGTACCGAGTCTGGTGTGGGGAATAGAGAGCACAGGCCTGTTTGGTTCATGGGGACATAGTATTTTGCTGTAGTGCTGCCTGTAAGGTAATCAGCTGCTCACCAGTGCAATTAAGAAGAGTGCCTGCAGGTTTGCATGATTATGTCCCTTCAGCAGGGAGGGGCTGGGCACTCCTAAGGTGTACCCCAATGGGTAAAATAGTTTTGCAGGAATTGACATTTTTATAATATTTGGGGTGCTTGTTGTTATGGATGCACATGTGTATATAACTAGAAATGTCAACAATAACTAATATATCTACAGGTCATGGTATTTTCCAGAGTGTTTTGTAGTAGTTTTTATTTTTATTTTTGCTAACTCATCCAGGTGATAGGTGCCAAGGCTGAGCTAAATGAGCTTCAGGAGAAGGGGAGAGGGATGAAGGATTGGGCAGCTTGCTGTTTTGTTTGTTTGCTGTTGTTTTGTCTCAGTTTAATTTATTCATTTTTGTATCTATCTGGGTTCAGTTTGTGCCCATTGTTTAAGTATGTTTTTTGTTGTTATGTTAATAAACACACTAGTTTTGGCACATATCCAGCTTCTTGTCACCTTCTTAAAAATCAATTTTTTTAAGTTCCGGGGGCTGGACAGATATCATCTTCTAAACAAAACGTTGGTACACTTTCTAATAAGGCACCCTTAATGAAGGGTTTATAAGATGCAAACATGTTTTTATCAATAGTCAATAAATTGTATTATATTGCTTTATAGATTGATTATGAGCCATTAATAACAAAGACTTTTTATAAAGCAGTACCACAACTTCATATCATTGCCCACAGACTTATTTAGAAGTATTTAAGGGTATCTTAGGATGTAAATAGGCCTTTTTTTAAAAATCCATTTCATTCATAAGACATTTTCGGTAATGCTATTAGTCACACCTGTGCTTTTCCTACTATAACAAGTTAAAATGTCTACTGTGAAAAGGGCCTATTGATCTCCAAAAGGCAAACATTAAAACATATCACAAGCTATTTATAAAATAAACAAATTACTATAACGTTAAAGAGAAAACATGTAAAACTGGACTTTTCCTGTAACGTCGTGAAATATGAGGGTTAGAAACCTGTGAACGCTGAAGTTTTACTTTAAATCTTGCTTCTGTATTTATAACAGCTCTGCCTCTCAGCATTAAAACTCACAAGCAACAACATTGTATACCCACATTGATTTTATGTGTGTCTAAATCCATGTTTGTGTATTTCCTCCTGTGTTTGTGCCAGTCCATATCTCTCTCTGTGTGTGTGTGTGTGTGTGTGTGTGTGTGTGTGTGTGTGCTGCAACACCACATTGAACCACCCAGAAGAGCGTGGCACAAGAAACCCAAACTCCCCACAGCAGAGGCAGAAATTATCATACTCACCAGCTCCAAGTAAATAAAACATTAAAGACTCACAAATTTGGAGAGTGGGAAAATTTTAAAGTGCTTAATACTTAATACACACTTTACAGTATGTTCTGCCGTATCAATACGTAATGAAGACTAACTGCCAGTCTGTTAATCCAGTTTCGATATGGTATAGTTAAGATATGAAGTGTGACAGCTTATTGTCTAAATCCGTCTCATCAACAACATAAGTCTGTTTTGTGTGAGATGGATGAGACATGGATATTACCAGGACATTGCATTTGATAGCATGCTGCTAAATGTGATGTTTCTGTTGAAATATAATGTAAGGGCAGAAATGAATGCACAGAGTGATCATTCAAATAAGTAAACTATTGGGACATTAGACAGAAAGTGAAAGTCACTATTGTTGCCATATGCTGACATGAGAAATTGGGAAAAGGTAGACTACGAATAGGTCCTACCAGACTCTAGTACATTTCATTTGTACAGAGAGTCTGGCCACTCTCCATTGATAAGTGTTAACTTGCTTGAAGGCGGGTACTCTGTTGAAGTTTAAAACTATTGGATCTGCCCAGAGCCACTCTGGATCTGCCATAACCAATCACTAACGTTTGGTCGTGACGTCGGCTTAGCATCGCTAGCGTTAGCCTTAGCCAACTCCTTCACCACTAACGGAACGAGCTGGAAAATCAAACTTTTCCCAAATCCCGTGGGGAGGAGGGCCACAACATCATGGCCACCAACAAAACTCAGCAAAGACTGTTCTTTCTCCGCCGCTATTACGGAACTCACCGAAGGTTACCAAACCTCAACATCATCGTTCTCAGCCACTCACTCTGTTCGCTGATTGGACCGGCAAAGATTTGACCGGAGAAAACCCAAAAATTTACTGCAAACCCAGACGTAGTACTGAAGGAAAATGAAAATTGAGCGGAAGTACGTAGGAGGGTGAAGTCAGGCTAATGAATAAGTACATTTTAATTAAATTGTGACTGAAATGCCTCATCTTACAGCTGATGATCATCACTATGATTGAATTTCTCTGCAATAAAGTGTTGACAAACTAATGTTAACACATTTGTTTAAAACTTAAATTCACGCTAAAATATTCAGATTTAAATATGCTGTGAGATAAATAAAAAAAAAACAGTAATTACAATTCCATCAATGCTTTAAACACAAATGGAAGTTCAGAGTGACTTACAGCTGTCACACAAGTCAAGGAGTAAGAGAGTATAAACATATTTGCTAAATGCTCACTAATGATAGGGTTCACCTCTGAGCTTTAAACCCTTTCTAACAAATGTTATGCCGATTTTTCAAACTACAATCTTCCACTCAATGTGACAATTAAAATGGAGGATTTTTACAAAGTTCATTCATCTTTTACAATATGTGTAATAATCATTTTAGGATCACTGGATTCAAATGACAAAAAAAAAAAGTACAAAGAAACAAAGACTACAGAAAGCCAATTATGAAGGCAGAGGAAGGAGAGGGAGGAGAAGATGAAAAGACAACTTCTGCGGTATGGTTATGTGGCTTGGTGTGTGTGTGTGTGTGTGTGTGTGTGTGTGTGTGTGTGGAGGGGGGTTACAGATAAGTAGATTGGTGACAGCAGTGAGAGCAGGAATTGTGAAAGTGTAGCTGACCCCAAGCTGCTGACAGAGGCCCACACAGGACGAGAGAGACGGAGAGAGAGAGGGAGAGGGAGAGGGAGAGAGAGGGAGAGAGAGAAGGAGAGAGGGTGAGGAGGAGGGAGGAGACATGGGCAGGAGTGGTTGTAATGTTGCAGGGAGAGGGCTAGTCGAGAGGGTAAGAGGGCTATGAGACTTAAGAAAAGCCTGAGGGTAAATGCTGAGAGGGAGATTGAGGGAGGGACACTGTAGGGTGGCTGAAAATGGCTTGAGGTGACAAAATGTCTGTCCTGACAGAATATTCTCCCAAGTCTGCTGTTTTTATCCAGATTTTAAGACACATGATTTTGGTTACATTTACACAAAGATCATCAATTGTTTTGGTGGTATATTCCTGCTTTGGCATTGTATAGGTTTTAAGCTATTTGAACAAATGATCAGTCCTGTCTCCAACATGTTGTATACTCAGGTGTCAATGATACACCAGGGAAACACTGTATGAATGATGGATATGATGCCGGTCTTTTTGTCTAAAATATTTTCCCCAAAAACTTGTTTTTTCTTTCAGTTTTCCTTTGATAATAATATAAAAATATCCTTTTTACTCCAGAGAGGGATGATTAGCTTTACAGCAGAGACCTTGCAAACACACAATTAAAGATGGCCACTAAGCAGATACATGCAAGACCAGTAAGAGAAAGACAAAATATGAATATGAGAACATTGCTTAGCCATTAGATGAATTGCCATGATCTTAGTGAAAAGAAAAATAATATAAAATATTTAGGTGGGCCAAACAGCTTAAATCTCCACATCAAAATACCACACATGCTGTTAGAGACGAGTTTGACTGTATGAGCTTGATGTTATTTTAAAAAGGGAACTAAAATGTATACATTCCGCTGTGATATCCTAATCCTAAATGAGTTATCAATTAACAAAACTAGTCAGATTGATGTGTCTGTTAATTAAAATAACAAGAGAAAGTTCCAGACCTCCTACTCATACATACATGAACACTGTGCAGGAATCTCCTCACCTTCAAGAACATGAAGCAGTGAAATAACACTGAGTGCACCTCCTAGGTTTTGCACCAGAAAGCAAACTAACAAGTCCTTCAAACTAAACAATGAAATATGTTGTTTGTAACTGCATCCTAAAACGACTAATGTGAGAGTTTTATGATCTGACGCCTCGATTTAAGGACAACCTCATTTAACAGTGCCTCATTAGGGTTTCTAATTCTGGTTTTGACAGTATCAAAATCTTTGCCCAGTGTCTAATATAAAAAACAAAATGTAATAATAAAAGCATTCTCCTAACAGACACAATACAAGCCTGAAGAAGGCTTTATGGAATTATATGTACACAAACTACTAACAATAACACATTTATTTATGGGCACCTTTCTGGACACTCAAGGTCACCTTACAAGACAATATAGTCATACTAAGAGTAAAAACAAACAGAACATTACTAAGTAAAGATGAGTGG